>NW_025758986.1:0-4838 GCF_021184085.1 Oncorhynchus gorbuscha | reverse complement strand
GCTTTCTCTCTGTCTCTCTCCTTTCTCTCTGTCTCTCTCTCCTTTCTCTCTGTCTCTCTCTCTCTCTCTCTCTCTCTCTGTCTCTATCTCTCTCTCTGTCTCTCTCTCTGTCTCTCTCCTTTCTCTCTCTCTCTCTCCTTTCTCTCTCTCTCTCTCTCTCTGCTTTCTCTCTGTTTCTCTCCTTCCTCTCTGTCTCTCTCTCTCTCTGTCTCTCTCCTTTCTCTCTGTCTCTCTCTCCTTTCTCTCTGTCTCTCTCTGTCTCTCTGTCTCTATCTCTCTCTCTGTCTCTCTCTCTGTCTCTCTCTCTCTCTCTGTCTGTCACCAGGTCCGAGCAGCGTAGAAACAGCAGGTTCAAAACAGATCCTAGAAGAATAGACACCAGGACATCGCTGAAACACACCACATCTTATACTCAGCACATACAGCAGCTCTGACAATGGTTGGAGATTAAGTGCCTCATTTTCATATTTTCCATTGCACGTCATTCAGTGTGTGTGTGTGTGTGTGTGTGTGTGTGTGTGTGTGTGTGTGTGTGTGTGTGTGTGTGTGTGTGTGTGTGTGTGTGTTTGTGTGTGTGTGTGTGTGTGTGTGTGTGTGTGTGTGTGTGTGTGTGTGTGTGTGTGTGTGTGTGTGTGTGTGTGTGTGTGTGTGTGTGTGTGTGTGTGTGTGTGATAAACAGTGTGATGAACAGTGCCATTGTCTCAGTGTATCTTCCCCATTGGCCTTACCTCTACCAGTCCTACTACCTCTATACCTGAGTCAGTCATTTATGTGTGTGTGTGTGTGTGTGTGTGTGTGTGTGCGTGCGTGTGCGTGCGTGCGTGCGTGTGTCATTTACCTGTCTGTCTTTCTGAATCCGTACCACTGTGACAGGGGGAGCTCGCATGGAAATAAATACAAACTCTCTTTCCTGCAGTCAAATGACCCGTGACCCCAGTGACCCACGTGGGTGGAGATGTTAATCATTTCTTTCATGATCTATTTATTTTTTACTGCCCGAAATTCAGGTGTTTTCTATGTCAAACTGTTTAGTTTAGTATTTCAGTGTCGATTAAGACAGCCCCCCTACACCTCTCTGATTCAGGAGGGTTAAATGAGGAAGACGCGGATGTTGATGAAGGCACCCCCCCTACACCTCTCTGATTCAGGGGGTTGGGTTAAAATGAGGAAGACGTGGATGTTGATGAAGGCAGCCCCCCCTACACCTCTCTGATTCAGGGGGGTTAAATGAGGAAGATCGTGGATGTTGGTGAAGGCAGCCCCCCCCCCTACACCTCTGATTCAGGGGGTTAAATGAGGAAGACGTGGATGTTGATGAAGCACCCCCCCCTACACCTCTCTGATTCAGGGGGGTTAAATGAGGAACGTGGATGTTGATGAAGGCACCCCCTACACCTCTCTGATTCAGGGGTTAAATGAGGAAGACGTGGATGTTGATGAAGGCAGCCCCTACACCTCTCTGATTCCAGGGGTTAAATGAGGAAGACGTGGCTGATGATGAAGGCAGCCCCCCCCTACACCTCTCTGATTCAGGGGTTAAATGAGGAAGGATGGATGTTGATGAAGGCACCCCCCCTACACCTCTCTGATTCAGGGGTTAAATGAGGAAGACGTGGATGATGATGAAGGCAGCCCCCTACACCTCTCTGATTCAGGGGGTTAAATGAGGAAGACGTGGATGATGACAGGGCAGCCCCCTACACCTCTCTCTGAGGAAGACGGGGTTCAGGATTCAGGGGTTAAATGAGGAAGACGTGGATGATGACCCCCCTACACCTCTATGGTTCAGGGGGTTAAATGAGGAAGACGTGGATGATGATGAAGAGCCCCCCTACACCTCTCTGATTCAGGGGGGTTAAATGAGGAAGACGTGGATGATGATGAAGGCCCCCCTACACCTCTTGGTTCAAGGGGTTAAATGGAGACGTGGATGATGATGAAGGTAGCCCCCTACACCTCTCTGATTCAGGGGGTTAAATGAGGAAGACGTGGATGATGATGAAGGCAGCCCCCCTACACCTCTGATTCAGGGGGTTAAATGAGGAAGACGTGGATGATGATGAAGGCAGCACCCTACACCTCTCTGGTTCAGGGGGGTTAAATGAGGAAGACGTGGATGATGATGAAGGCAGCCCCCTACACCTCTCTGATTCAGGGGTTAAATGAGGAAGACGTGGATGATGATGAATTAGCCCCCCCTACACCTCTGGTTCAGGGGGTTAAATGAGGAAGACGTGGATGATGATGATGGCAGCCCCCTCCCACCTCCTCTCTGATTCAGGGGGTTAAATGAGGAAGACCAGCCCCCCCCCCCACACCTCTCTGGTTCAGGGGGGTTAAATGAGGAAGACGTGGATGATGATGAAGGCAGCCCCCCCCCCTACACCTCTCTGGTTCAGGGGGGTTAAATGAGGAAGACGTGGATGATGATGAAGGCAGCCCCCCCCCCAAGAATTCTCTCTGATCCAGTTAAACAGGTGACGTTGAGGAAGACACATTTCAGTTAAAGGAAAAACTGTTTAGGTCTCCCCTAACCTTCTATAAGCCCATAACCATGTGTGTGAGGAGTATACGTTGTGTCAAAGTAGATTTGTTTAGGACTACCCAGAAACCCTGTGACCCCTGATTTAACCCACGACTTTAATAACAGATCCTGGGACCCCTTTAACCCACGGCAGTAAGAGGTCTTTAATAACAGATCATGAGTTACCCAGAAACCCTGTGACCCCCTGATTTAACCCACTGCAGTAAGACTGACCCAGAAAACCTTAGGATTTAACCCACGAGCAGAGGTCTTTAATAACAGATCATGTTACCCAGAAACCCTGTGACCCCTGGATTAACCCACGGCAAGAGGTTCAAGAGAGTTACCCAGAAACCTTTATTTAACCTAACAGATCATGAGTTACCCAGAAACCCTGTGACCCCTGATTTAACCCACGGCAGTAAGAGGTCTTTAATAACAGATCATGAGTTACCCAGAAACCCTGATTTAACCCCTGATTTAACCCACGGATTTAACAGTAAGAGGTCTTTAATAACAGACTGGGTGAGTTACCCAGAAACCCCTGTGACCCCTGATTTTTAAACCCACGGCAGAGGCCCTTAACAGACTGGGTGAGTTACCCAGAAAACCTGTGACCCTGATTTAACCCACGGCAAGAGGTCTTTAATAACAGATCATGAGTTACCCAGAAACCCTGTGACCCCTGATTTAACCCCACTGCAGCAAGAGGTCTTTAATAACAGATCAAGAGTTACCCAGAAACCCTGTGACCCCTGATTTCAACCCACTTACAAGAGGTCTTTAATAACAGATCATGAGTTACCCAGAAACCCTGTGACCCCTGATTTAACCCACGGCAGTAAGAGGTCTTTAATAACAGATCATGAGTTACCCAGAAACCCTGTGACCCCTGATTTAACCCACGGCAGTAAGAGGTCTTTAATAACAGATCATGAGTTACCCAGAAACCCTGTGACCCCTGATTTAACCCACGGCAGTAAGAGGTCTTTAATAACAGATCATGAGTTACCCAGAAACCCTGTGACCCCTGATTTAACCCACAGCAGTAGAGCAGCCCCCCTACGCCTCTGGTTCAGGGGGTTAAATGAGAAGACGTGGATGATGATGAAGGCAGCCCCCCTACACCTCTCTGATTCAGGGGTTAAACAGGAAGGCGTGGATGATGATGAAGGCAGCCCCCCCCTACACCTCTCTGGTTCAGGGGGTTAAATGAGGAAGGCACGATGGTTGATGATGGAGGCAGCCCCCCCCTACACCTCTCTGGTTCAGGGGTTAAATGAGGAAAGACGTGGTTGATGATGGGAGGCAGTCCCCCTACACTCTCTCTCTGGTCCAGGGGGTTAAGTCAGGCAGACGTGGATGATGATGAAGGCGGCCCCCCTCACACCTCTCTGGTCCAGGGGCTAAAATGAGGGAAGATCGGATGGATGATGTAGGCTGGGCAGCCCTCCCCTACCCTCTCTGGTTCAGGGGGGTTAAATGGGGAAGACGTGGATGATGATGAGGCAGCCCCCCCTACCTCTCTGATCCAGGGGGTTAAATGAGGAAGGCGTGGATGATGATGAAGGCAGCCCCCCTACACCTCTCTGGTTCAGGGGTTAAAATGAGTGAAGACGTGGATGATGATGTGAAGGCAGCCCCCCTACACCTCTCTGGTTCAGGGGGTTAAATGAGGAAGACGTGGATGATGATGAAGGCAGCTCCCCCTACACCTCTCTGGTTCAGGGGGTTAAATGAGGAAGACGTGGTTGATGATGAGAGGCAGCCCCTCCCTACACCTCTCTGGTTCAGGGGGTTAAATGAGGAAGACGTGGATGATGATGAAGCGCAGCTCCCCCTACACTCTCTGATTCAGGGAGGTTAATGAGGCGTGATGATGGCCTTCCCTCTTCCTGTTCAGGTTAAATGAAGGCGTGGATGATGTCATGAAGGCAGCCCCCTACACCCTCTCTGGTTCAGGGGTTAAATGAGGAAGAGCGTGGATGATGATGAAGGCAGCCCCCTACACCTCTCTGGTTCAGGGGGTTAAATGAGGAAGGCGTGGATGATGATGAAGGCAGCCCCTACACCTCTCTGGTTCAGGGGGTTAAATGAGGGAAAGGACGTGGATGATGATGAGAGGCAGCCCCCCTACACCTCTCTGGTTCAGGGGTTAAATGAGGAAGACGATGGATGATGATGAAGGTTAAATGAGAAGACGCATTTCAGTTGAGGAGAAAACTGTTTAGGTCTCCCCCTAACGCCTTCTATAAAGCCCATAACCATGTGTGTGATGGGTATACGTTGTGTCAAAGTAGATTTGTTTAGGACT
>NW_025758985.1:0-4838 GCF_021184085.1 Oncorhynchus gorbuscha | reverse complement strand
CGACTGTCTGCTTTAATGAGGAAAACATTTACTTACTGTCATGCAGGTGATAGAGGACCCAAAAGCGACTTAACAGAAACAGAGTTTATTCAAGTCCAAACAGGGAATAACAGAAATCCTCTAGTCTGTAGAGGGGAATAACAAGAGAAGCGGCCACAGACTGCAGGTCGCTTCGGGTAGGCGCAGGCCGTAGTAGACAGAGACACCTGCTCACACGCAGCATCTGATGAAGGCAAAAAACACGACAGGACAGGGCGAAACACAATCACAGCATGGTGAATACAAAACAAGGAACCGACGGGACAGGAACGGAACACAAAGGAATAAATAGGGACTCTAATCAGGGGAAAGGATCGGGAACAGGTGTGGGAAGACTAAATGATGATTAGGGGAATAGGAACAGCTGGGAGCAGGAACGGAACGATAGAGAGAAGAGAGAGCGAGAGAGTGAGAGGGGAGGGGAGAGAGAGGGATAGAAAGAGGGAAAGAACCCAATAAGACCAGCAGAGGGAAACGAACAGAATGGGGAGCACAGGGACAAGACATGATAATAAATGACAAACATGACAGTACCCCCCACTCACCGAGCGCCTCCTGGCGCACTCGAGGAGGAATCCTGGCGGCAACGGAGGAAATCATCGATGAGTGAACGGTCCAGCACGTCCCGAGACGGAACCCAACTCCTCTCCTCAGGACCGTAACCCTCCCAATCCACTAAGTATTGGTGACCCCGTCCCCGAGAACGCATGTCCATGATCTTATGTACCTTGTAAATAGGTGCGCTCTCGACAAGGACGGGAGGGGGGAGGGAAGACGAACGGGGGTGCGAAGAAAGGGCTTAACACAGGAGACATGGAAGACAGGATGGACGCGACGAAGATGTCGCGGAAGAAGCAGTCGCACAGCGACAGGATTGACGACCTGGGAGACACGGAACGGACCAATGAACCGCGGAGTCAACTTACGAGAAGCTGTCGTAAGAGGAAGGTTGCGAGTGGAAAGCCACACTCTCTGGCCGCAACAATACCTTGGACTCTTAATCCTGCGTTTATTGGCGGCTCTCACAGTCTTCCCCGCAGACAAAGGCAGACCGGTAGTGAAGCCTAAGGCGATGTGAGACCATGGTCGAGAAGGAATGGGGAGCGGTCTGAGACGACCGGCAGGAGGAGAGTTACCCGACTTAGTCTGCGCGCAGTCCGAACAAGCAGCCACGAAACGGCGCGTGTCACGCTCCTGAGTCGGCCACCAAAAGCGCTGGCGAATAGACGCAAGAGTGCCTCGAACACCGGGATGACCAGCTAACTTGGCAGAGTGAGCCCACTGAAGAACAGCCAGACGAGTGGAAACAGGAACGAAAAGGAGGTTACTAGGACAAGCGCGCGGCGACGCAGTGTGCGTGAGTGCTTGCTTAACCTGTCTTTCAATTCCCCAGACTGTTAACCCGACAACACGCCCATAAGGAAGAATCCCCTCGGGATCAGTAGAAGCCACAGAAGAACTAAACAGACGGGATAAGGCATCAGGCTTGGTGTTCTTGCTACCCGGACGGTAAGAAATCACAAACTCGAAACGAGCGAAAAACAACGCCCAACGAGCTTGACGGGCATTAAGTCGTTTGGCAGAACGGATGTACTCAAGGTTCTTATGGTCTGTCCAAACGACAAAAGGAACGGTCGCCCCCTCCAACCACTGTCGCCATTCGCCTAGGGCTAAGCGGATGGCGAGCAGTTCACGGTTACCCACATCATAGTTGCGCTCAGATGGCGACAGGCGATGAGAAAAATAAGCGCAAGGATGAACCTTATCGTCAGACTGGAAGCGCTGGGATAGAATGGCTCCCACGCCTACCTCTGAAGCGTCAACCTCGACAATGAATTGTCTAGTGACGTCAGGAGTAACGAGGATAGGAGCGGACGTAAAACGTTCTTTTAGAAGATCAAAAGCTCCCTGGGCGGAACCGGACCACTTAAAACACGTCTTGACAGAAGTAAGAGCTGTGAGAGGAGCAGCAACTTGACCGAAATTACGAATGAAACGCCGATAGAAATTAGCGAAACCTAAAAAGCGCTGCAACTCGACACGTGACCTTGGAACGGGCCAATCACTGACAGCTTGGACCTTAGCGGAATCCATCTGAATGCCTTCAGCGGAAATAACGGAACCGAGAAAAGTAACGGAGGAGACATGAAAAGAGCACTTCTCAGCCTTTACGTAGAGACAATTCTCTAAAAGGCGCTGTAGAACACGTCGAACGTGCTGAACATGAATCTCGAGTGACGGAGAAAAAATCAGGATATCGTCAAGATAGACAAAAACAAAGATGTTCAGCATGTCTCTCAGAACATCATTAACTAATGCCTGAAAAACAGCTGGCGCATTGGCGAGACCGAACGGCAGAACCCGGTACTCAAAATGCCCTAACGGAGTGTTAAACGCCGTTTTCCACTCGTCCCCCTCTCTGATGCGCACGAGATGGTAAGCGTTACGAAGGTCCAACTTAGTAAAGCACCTGGCTCCCTGCAGAATCTCGAAGGCTGATGACATAAGGGGAAGCGGATAACGATTCTTAACCGTTATGTCATTCAGCCCTCGATAATCCACGCAGGGCGCAGAGTACCGTCCTTCTTCTTAACAAAAAGAACCCCGCCCCGGCCGGAGAAGAAGAAGGCACTATGGTACCGGCGTCAAGAGACACAGACAAATAATCCTCGAGAGCCTTACGTTCGGGAGCCGACAGAGAGTATAGTCTACCTCGAGGAGGAGTGGTCCCCGGAAGGAGATCAATACTACAATCATACGACCGGTGAGGAGGAAGGGAGTTGGCTCGGGACCGACTGAAGACCGTGCGCAGATCATGATATTCCTCCGGCACTCCTGTCAAATCGCCAGGTTCCTCCTGAGAAGTAGGGACAGAAGAAACGGGAGGGATGGCAGACATTAAACACTTCACATGACAAGAAACGTTCCAGGATAGGATAGAATTACTAGACCAATTAATAGAAGGATTATGACATACTAGCCAGGGATGACCCAAAACAACAGGTGTAAACGGTGAACGGAAAATCAAAAAAGAAATAGTCTCACTGTGGTTACCAGATACTGTGAGAGTTAAAGGTAGTGTCTCAAATTTGATACTGGGAAGATGACTACCATCTAAGGCAAACATGGGCGTAGGCTTGTCTAACGGTCTGAAAGGAATGTTATGTTTCCGAACCCATGCTTCGTCCATGAAACAACCCTCAGCCCCAGAGTCAATCAAGGCACTGCATGTAGCACCCGAACCGGTCCAGCGTAGATGGACCGACATAGTAGTACAAGATCTAGATGAAGAGACCTGAGTAGTAGCGCTCACCAGTAGCCCTCCGCTTACTGATGGGCTCTGGCCTCTTACTGGACATGAATTAACAAAATGTCCAGCAACTCCGCAATAGAGGCACAGGCGGTTGGTGATCCTCCGTTCCCTCTCCTTAGTCGAGATGCGAATCCCTCCCAGCTGCATGGGCTCAGTCTCAAAGCCAGAGGAGGGAGATGGTTGCGATGCGGAGCAGGGAAACACCGTTGATGCGAGCTCTCTTCCACGAGCCCGGTGACGAAGATCTACCCGTCGTTCTATGCGGATGGCGAGAGCAATCAAAGAGTCCACATCTGAAGGAACCTCCCGGGAGAGAATCTCATCCTTAACCACTGCGTGGAGTCCCTCCAGAAAACGAGCGAGCAGCGCCGGCTCGTTCCACTCACTAGAGGCAGCAAGAGTGCGAAACTCAATAGAATAATCCGTTATGGACCGTTCACCTTGGCATAAGGAAGCCAGGGCCCTAGAAGCCTCCCTACCAAAAACTGAACGGTCAAAAACCCGAATCATCTCCTCTTTAAAGTTCTGGAACTTGTTAGAGCAATCAGCCCTTGCCTCCCAGATAGCTGTGCCCCATTCTCGAGCCCGGCCAGTAAGGAGTGAAATGACGTAAGCAACCCGAGCTCTCTCTCTAGAGTATGTGTTGGGTTGGAGAGAGAACACAATCTCACACTGCGTGAGAAAGGAGCGGCACTCAGTGGGCTGCCCGGAGTAGCAAGGTGGGTTATTAACCCTAGGTTCTGGAGGCTCGGCAGGCCAGGAAGTAACAGGTGGCACGAGACGTAGACTCTGGAACTGTCCAGAGAGGTCGGAAACCTGAGCGGCCAGGTTCTCCACGGCATGGCGAGCAGCAGACAATTCCTGCTCGTGTCTGCCGAGCATGGCTCCTTGGATCTTGACGGCAGTGTAACGAGCGTCTGAAGTCGCTGGGTCCATTCCTTGGTCGGTTCCTTCTGTCATGCAGGTGATAGAGGACCCAAAAGCGACTTAACAGAAACAGAGTTTATTCAAGTCCAAACAGGGAATAACAGAAATCCTCTAGTCTGTAGAGGGAATAACAAGAGAAGCGGCCACAGACTGCAGGTCGCTTCGGGTAGGCGCAGGCCGTAGTAGACAGAGACACCTGCTCACACGCAGCATCTGATGAAGGCAAAAAACACGACAGGACAGGGCGAAACACAATCACAGCATGGTGAATACAAAACAAGGAACCGACGGGACAGGAACGGAACACAAAGGAATAAATAGGGACTCTAATCAGGGGAAAGGATCGGGAACAGGTGTGGGAAGACTAAATGATGATTAGGGGAATAGGAACAGCTGGGAGCAGGAACGGAACGATAGAGAGAAGAGAGAGCGAGAGAGTGAGAGGGGAGGGGAGAGAGAGGGATAGAAAGAGGGAAAGAACCCAATAAGACCAGCAGAGGGAAACGAACAGAATGGGGAGCACAGGGACAAGACATGATAATAAATGACAAACATGACA
>NW_025758984.1:0-4838 GCF_021184085.1 Oncorhynchus gorbuscha | reverse complement strand
TGTCATGCAGGTGAAAGAGGACCCAAAAGCGACTTAACAGAAACAGAGTTTATTTAAGTCCAAACAGGGAATAACAGAAATCCTCTAGTCTGTAGAGGGGAATAACTGGAGAAGCGGCCACAGACTGCAGGTCGCTCGGGTAGGCGCAGGCCGTAGTAGACAGAGACACCTGCTCACACGCAGCATCTGATGAAGGCAAAAAACACGACAGGACAGGGCGATACACAATCACAGCATGGTGAATACTAAACAAGGAACCGACGGGACAGGAACGGAACACAAAGGAATAAATAGGGACTCTAATCAGGGGAAAGGATCGGGAACAGGTGTGGGAAGACTAAATGATGATTAGGGGAATAGGAACAGCTGGGAGCAGGAACGGAACGATAGAGAGAAGAGAAGCGAGAGAGTGAGAGAGGGAGGGGGAGAGAGAGGGATAGAAAGAGGAAAGAACCTAATAAGACCAGCAGAGGGAAACGAACAGAATGGGGAGCACAGGGACAAGACATGATAATAAATGACAAACATGACAGTACCCCCCACTCACCGAGCGCCTCCTGGCGCACTCGAGGAGGAATCCTGGCGGCAACGGAGGAAATCATCGATGAGTGAACGGTCCAGCACGTCCCGAGACGGAACCCAACTCCTCTCCTCAGGACCGTAACCCTCCCAATCCACTAAGTATTGGTGACCCCGTCCCGAGAACGCATGTCCATGATCTTATGTACCTTGTAAATAGGTGCGCTCTCGACAAGGACGGGAGGGGGAGGGAAGACGAACGGGGGTGCGAAGAAAGGGCTTAACACAGGAGACATGGAAGACAGGATGGACGCGACGAAGATGTCGCGGAAGAAGCAGTCGCACAGCGGCTAGGATTGACGACCTGGGAGACACGGAGCGGACCAATGAACCGCGGAGTCAACTTACGAGAAGCTGTCGTAAGAGGAAGGTTGCGAGTGGAAAGCCACACTCTCTGGCCGCAACAATACCTTGGACTCTTAATCCTGCGTTTATTGGCGGCTCTCACAGTCTTCCCCGCAGACAAAGGCAGACCGGTAGTGAAGCCTAAGGCGATGTGAGACCATGGTCGAGAAGGAATGGGGAGCGGTCTGAGACGACCGGCAGGAGGAGAGTTACCCGACTTAGTCTGCGCGCAGTCCGAACAAGCAGCCACGAAACGGCGCGTGTCACGCTCCTGAGTCGGCCACCAAAAGCGCTGGCGAATAGACGCAAGAGTGCCTCGAACACCGGGATGACCAGCTAACTTGGCAGAGTGAGCCCACTGAAGAACAGCCAGACGAGTGGAAACAGGAACGAAAAGGAGGTTACTAGGACAAGCGCGCGGCGACGCAGTGTGCGTGAGTGCTTGCTTAACCTGTCTTTCAATTCCCCAGACTGTTAACCCGACAACACGCCCATAAGGAAGAATCCCCTCGGGATCAGTAGAAGCCACAGAAGAACTAAACAGACGGGATAAGGCATCAGGCTTGGTGTTCTTGCTACCCGGACGGTAAGAAATCACAAACTCGAAACGAGCGAAAAACAACGCCCAACGAGCTTGACGGGCATTAAGTCGTTTGGCAGAACGGATGTACTCAAGGTTCTTATGGTCTGTCCAAACGACAAAAGGAACAGTCGCCCCCTCCAACCACTGTCGCCATTCGCCTAGGGCTAAGCGGATGGCGAGCAGTTCACGGTTACCCACATCATAGTTGCGCTCAGATGGCGACAGGCGATGAGAAAAATAAGCGCAAGGATGAACCTTATCGTCAGACTGGAAGCGCTGGGATAGAATGGCTCCCACGCCTACCTCTGAAGCGTCAACCTCGACAATGAATTGTCTAGTGACGTCAGGAGTAACGAGGATAGGAGCGGACGTAAAACGTTCTTTTAGAAGATCAAAAGCTCCCTGGGCGGAACCGGACCACTTAAAACACGTCTTGACAGAAGTAAGAGCTGTGAGAGGGGCAGCAACTTGACCGAAATTACGAATGAAACGCCGATAGAAATTAGCGAAACCTAAAAGCGCTGCAACTCGACACGTGACCTTGGAACGGGCCAATCACTGACAGCTTGGACCTTAGCGGAATCCATCTGAATGCCTTCAGCGGAAATAACGGAACCGAGAAAAGTAACGGAGGAGACATGAAAAGAGCACTTCTCAGCCTTTACGTAGAGACAATTCTCTAAAAGGCGCTGTAGAACACGTCGAACGTGCTGAACATGAATCTCGAGTGACGGAGAAAAAATCAGGATATCGTCAAGATAGACAAAAACAAAGATGTTCAGCATGTCTCTCAGAACATCATTAACTAATGCCTGAAAAACAGCTGGCGCATTGGCGAGACCGAACGGCAGAACCCGGTACTCAAAATGCCCTAACGGAGTGTTAAACGCCGTTTTCCACTCGTCCCCCTCTCTGATGCGCACGAGATGGTAAGCGTTACGAAGGTCCAACTTAGTAAAGCACCTGGCTCCCTGCAGAATCTCGAAGGCTGATGACATAAGGGGAAGCGGATAACGATTCTTAACCGTTATGTCATTCAGCCCTCGATAATCCACGCAGGGCGCAGAGTACCGTCCTTCTTCTTAACAAAAAAGAACCCCGCCCCGGCCGGAGAAGAAGAAGGCACTATGGTACCGGCGTCAAGAGACACAGACAAATAATCCTCGAGAGCCTTACGTTCGGGAGCCGACAGAGAGTATAGTCTACCTCGAGGAGGAGTGGTCCCCGGAAGGAGATCAATACTACAATCATACGACCGGTGAGGAGGAAGGGAGTTGGCTCGGGACCGACTGAAGACCGTGCGCAGATCATGATATTCCTCCGGCACTCCTGTCAAATCGCCAGGTTCCTCCTGAGAAGTAGGGACAGAAGAAACGGGAGGGATGGCAGACATTAAACACTTCACATGACAAGAAACGTTCCAGGATAGGATAGAATTACTAGACCAATTAATAGAAGGATTATGACATACTAGCCAGGGATGACCCAAAACAACAGGTGTAAACGGTGAACGGAAAATCAAAAAGAAATAGTCTCACTGTGGTTACCAGATACTGTGAGAGTTAAAGGTAGTGTCTCAAATTTGATACTGGGAAGATGACTACCATCTAAGGCAAACATGGGCGTAGGCTTGTCTAACGGTCTGAAAGGAATGTTATGTTTCCGAACCCATGCTTCGTCCATGAAACAACCCTCAGCCCCAGAGTCAATCAAGGCACTGCATGTAGCACCCGAACCGGTCCAGCGTAGATGGACCGACATAGTAGTACAAGATCTAGATGAAGAGACCTGAGTAGTAGCGCTCACCAGTAGCCCTCCGCTTACTGATGGGCTCTGGCCTCTTACTGGACATGAATTAACAAAATGTCCAGCAACTCCGCAATAGAGGCACAGGCGGTTGGTGATCCTCCGTTCCCTCTCCTTAGTCGAGATGCGAATCCCTCCCAGCTGCATGGGCTCAGTCTCAAAGCCAGAGGAGGGAGATGGTTGTGATGCGGAGCAGGGAAACACCGTTGATGCGAGCTCTCTTCCACGAGCCCGGTGACGAAGATCTACCCGTCGTTCTATGCGGATGGCGAGAGCAATCAAAGAGTCCACATCTGAAGGAACCTCCCGGGAGAGAATCTCATCCTTAACCACTGCGTGGAGTCCCTCCAGAAAACGAGCGAGCAGCGCCGGCTCGTTCCACTCACTAGAGGCAGCAAGAGTGCGAAACTCAATAGAATAATCCGTTATGGACCGTTCACCTTGGCATAATGAAGCCAGGGCCCTAGAAGCCTCCCTACCAAAAACTGAACGGTCAAAAACCCGAATCATCTCCTCTTTAAAGTTCTGGAACTTGTTAGAGCAATCAGCCCTTGCCTCCCAGATAGCTGTGCCCCATTCTCGAGCCCGGCCAGTAAGGAGTGAAATGACGTAAGCAACCCGAGCTCTCTCTCTAGAGTATGTGTTGGGTTGGAGAGAGAACACAATCTCACACTGCGTGAGAAAGGAGCGGCACTCAGTGGGCTGCCCGGAGTAGCAAGGTGGGTTATTAACCCTAGGTTCTGGAGGCTCGGCAGGCCAGGAAGTAACAGGTGGCACGAGACGTAGACTCTGGAACTGTCCAGAGAGGTCGGAAACCTGAGCGGCCAGGTTCTCCACGGCATGGCGAGCAGCAGACAATTCCTGCTCGTGTCTGCCGAGCATAGCTCCTTGGATCTTGACGGCAGTGTAACGAGCGTCTGAAGTCGCTGGGTCCATTCCTTGGTCGGTTCCTTCTGTCATGCAGGTGAAAGAGGACCCAAAAGCGACTTAACAGAAACAGAGTTTATTTAAGTCCAAACAGGGAATAACAGAAATCCTCTAGTCTGTAGAGGGAATAACTGGAGAAGCGGCCACAGACTGCAGGTCGCTTCGGGTAGGCGCAGGCCGTAGTAGACAGAGACACCTGCTCACACGCAGCATCTGATGAAGGCAAAAAACACGACAGGACAGGGCGATACACAATCACAGCAAAAACACGACAGGACAGGGCGAAACGCAATCACAGCATGGTGAATACTAAACAAGGAACCGACGGGACAGGAACGGAACACAAAGGAATAAATAGGGACTCTAATCAGGGGAAAGGATCGGGAACAGGTGTGGGAAGACTAAATGATGATTAGGGGAATAGGAACAGCTGGGAGCAGGAACGGAACGATAGAGAGAAGAGAGAGCGAGAGAGTGAGAGAGGGAGGGGAGAGAGAGGGATAGAAAGAGGGAAAGAACCTAATAAGACCAGCAGAGGGAAACGAACAGAATGGGGAGCACAGGGACAAGACATGATAATAAATGACAAACATGACAG
>NW_025758983.1:0-4839 GCF_021184085.1 Oncorhynchus gorbuscha | reverse complement strand
GGAACCGATTTGCACTGTAGTACCCTTCCTGGTGGTCTAGTGGTTAGGATTCAGGCGCTCTCACCGCTGCGGCCTGGGTTCGATTCCGGTCAGGGAACTATTCTTTGCTACATCTTTACTTGTACAACCTGTCACAGTGAATACAGAAGGTTATCGCACATATGTACCAGCTCACACTTGAGAACCGATTTGCACTGTATCGTACCCTTCCTGGTGGTCTAGTGGTTAGGATTCGGTGCTCTCACCGCTCGCGGCCCGGGTTTGATTCCCGGTCAGGGAACTACTCTATTGCTACATGTTTACTTGTACAACCTGTCACAATGAATATAGAAGGTTATCGCACATATGTACCAGCTCACACTTGGAACCGATTTGCACTGTCGTACCCTTCCCTGGTGGTCTAGTGGTTAGGATTCGGCGCTCTCACCGCCGCGGCCCGGGTTCGATTCCCGGTCAGGGAACTACTCTATTGCTACATGTTTACTTGTACAACCTGTCACAATGAATATAGAAGGTTATCGCACATATGTACCAGCTCACACTTGGAACCGATTTGCACTGTAGTACCCTTCCCTGGTGGTCTAGTGGTTAGGATTCGGGCGCTCTCACCTTGTGACGGGTTTGAACCCGGTCAGGGAACTTCTCTTTGCCTACATGTTTACTTGTGCAACCTGTCACAATGAATATAGAAGGTTATCGCACATATGTACCAGCTCACACTGGGAACCGATTTGCACTACAGAAACCTTCCTGGTGGTCTAGTGGTTAGGATTGATTGCAAAAACTGAGTTATTGCAAAAATTAGGATCTTTGTCCCCAAACTGTAGTATGGCTTTTTTTTATGGCGGTTTTTGGAGCAGTGTTTCTTCCTTGCTGAGCGGCCTCTCGTATGTCGATATGACCCGCTTTCTTGCCTGTGGATATAGACCATTTTGTACCTGTTTCCTCCAGCATCTTCACAAGGTCCTTTGCTGTTGTTCTGGGATGGATTTGCACTTTTCGACCCAAAGTTTTAATGACTCCAGCCTAAGTGGATGGAAACTTACGACTTCAACTATATGTACCATTTCAAACTGGGAAACGAATTGCACTGTAGTATCCTTCCCTGGTGGTCTAGTGGTTAGGATTCGATTCCCGGTCAGTGAACTGCTCTTTTGCTACATGTTTACGTGTGCAACCTGTCACAATGAATATAGAAGGTTATCGCACATATGTACCAGCTCACACTGGGAACCAATTTGAAATGTTGTACCCTTCCCTGGTGGTCTAGTGCTTAGGATTCGGCGCTCTCACAGCCGCTGCCCGGGTTCGATTCCCGTTCAGGGAACTAATCTTTTGCTACATGTTTACTTGTGCAACCTGTCACAATGAATATAGAAGGTTATCGCACATATGTACCAGCTCACACTGGGAACCGATTTGCACTGTAGTACCCTTCCCTGGTGGTCTACTGGTTAGGATTCGGCGCTCTCACCGCCGCAGCCCGGGTTCGATTCCTGTTCAGGGAACTACGCTTTTGCTACATGTTTACTTGTGCAACCTGTCACAATGAATATAGAAGGTTATCGCACATATGTACCAGCTCACACTGGGAACTGATTTGCACTGCAGTGTCCTTCCCAGGTGTTCTAGTGGTGCACCAGACCCTCCTGCAGCAAAGCACCCCCACAACATGATGGTGTTCTTCGGCATGAAAGCCTCCCCCTTTTCCCTCCAAACATAACAATGGTCATTATGGCCAAACAGTTCGATTTTTGTTTCATCAGACCAGAGGACATTTCTCCAAAAACTAGGATCTTTGTCCCCAAACTGTAGTATGGCTTTTTTATGGCGGTTTTGGAGCAGTAGCTTCTTCCTTGCTGAGCGGCCTCTCGGGGTATGTCGATATAGGACTCGTTTGCCTGTGGATATAGACCATTTTGTACCTGTTTCCTCCAGCATCTTCACAAGGTCCTTTGCTGTTGTTCTGGGATGGATTTGCACTTTTCGACCCAAAGTACGTTCATCTCTAGGAGAGAGAACGCGTCTCCTTCCTGAGCGGTATGACGCCTGCGTGGTCCCATGGTGTTTATACTTGCGTACTATTGTTTCTACAGATGAGCGAGGTACCTTCAGGCGTTTGGAAATTGCTCCCAAGGAGGAACCAGACTTGTGGAGGTCTACATTTTTTCTGAGGTCTTGGCTGATTTCCTTTGCTTTTCCCATGGAGTCAAGCAAAGAGGCACTGAGTTTGAAGGTAGGCCTTGAAATACATCTGCAGGTACACCCTCCAATTGACTCAAAGGATGTCAATTAGCCTATCAGAAGCTTCTAAAGCCATGACATCATTTTAGGAATTTTACAAACTGTTTAAAGGCACAGCCAACTTAGTGTATGTAAACTTCTGGCCCACTGAATTTGTGATACAGTGAATTATAAGGAATAATCCCTCTGTAAACAATTGTTGGAACATTATAAATAAATAACGTTTGAAAGATATCCAACCAATCAAGCAAAACCACGTTTGTTAGTACTGAAATGGGAGATAAAGGACAAACAGGTTTTAATGACTCCAGCCTAAGTGGATGAAACTTACGACTTCAACTATATGTACCATTTCAAACTGGGAAACGAATTACACTGTAGCACCTTCCCTGGTGTTCTAGTGGTTAGGATTTCGGCTCTCTGTAGCGTCCGGGTTTGATTCCTGGTCAGGGAACTACTCTTTTTGCTACATGTTTACTTGAACAACCTGTCACAATGAATATAGAAGGTTATGTCGCACATATGTAACAGCACACACTTGGAACCGATTTGCACTGTAATACCCTTCCCTGGTGGTCTAGTGGTTAGGATTGATTGCTCTCACCGCTAACGGCCGGGTTCGGCACAGCCAACTCATTGTATGTAAACTTCTGGCCCACTGAATTTGTGATACAGTGAATTATAAATGAAATAATCCCAATGTAAACAATTGTTGGAAAAATGACTTGTGTCATGCACAATGTAGATGTCTAACCATCTGCCAAAACAACGATCGTTTGTTAGCAAGAAATGTGGGGAGGGGTTGACAAACAGGTTTTAATGACTCCAGCCTAAGTGGATGGAAACACGACTTCAACTATATGTACCAGCTCACACTTGGAACCGATTTGCACTGTAGTACCCTTCCCTGGTGGTCTAGTGGTTAGATTCGGCTCTCACCGCTGCGTCTGGGTTCGACTCTGATTTCCACTGTAGTACCCTTCCCTGTTGGTTTGCACTGTAGTACCCAGTGTCGATTCTCCCGAGCCCGGGGTTCGACTCCTGATTTCCACTGTAGTACCCTTCCCTGGTGGTTCGACTCCCAGTTCGACTCTTTGCACTGTAGTACCCTTCCCTAGTGGTCTACTACTCTTTTGCTACATGTTTACTTGTACAACCTGTCACAATGAATATAGGTTATCGCACATATGTACCAGCTCACACTTGGAACAGATTTGCACTGTAGTACCCTTCCCTGGTGGTCTAGTGGTTAGGATTCGGCGCTCTCACCGCCGTGGCCCGGGTTCGATTCCCGGTCAGGGAAATAGTTTATGCTCATTTTTTACTTGTGCAACCTGTCACTATGAATTTAGTAGGTTGTCGCACATATGTACCACTTCAAATTGCAAACCGATTTGCCCTGCAGTGTCCTTCCCAGGTGTTCTAGTGGTGCACCAGACCCTCCTGCAGCAAAGCACCCCCACAACATTATGGTGTTCTTCGGCTTGAAATCCTCCCCCTTTTCCCTCCAAACATAACAATGGTCATTATGGCCAAACAGTTCGATTTTTGTTTCATCAGACCAGAGGACATTTCTCCAAAAACTAGGATCTTTGTCCCCAAACTGTAGTATGGGCTTTTTATGGCGGTTTTGGAGCAGTAGCTTTTCCTTGGGTTAGAGCGGCTCTCGGGGTATGTCGATATAGACTTTGCTTGCCTGTGGATATAGACCATTTGTACTCCTGGTTCCACAACACTCTCAAGGTCCCGTTATTGCTGTTCTGGGATGGATTTGGCACTTTTCGACCCAAAGTTTTAATGACTCCAGCCTAAGTGGATGGAAATCTTACGACTTCAACTATATGTACCATTTCAAACTGGGAAACGAATTGCACTGTAGTATCCTTCCCTGGTGGTCTGAGTGGTTGGGATTCGATTCCCGGTCAGTGAACTGCTCTTTTGCTACATGTTTACGTGTGCAACCTGTCACAATGAATATAGAAGGTTATCGCACATATGTACCAGCTCACACTGAGAACCAATTTGAAATGTTGGCACCTTCCCTGGTGGTCTAGTGCTTAGGATTCGGCACTCTCACAGCCGCTGCCCGGGTTCGATTCCCGTTCAGGGAACTAATCTTTTGCTACATGTTTACTTGTGCAACCTGTCACAATGAATATAGAAGGTTATCGCACATATGAACCAGCTCACACTGGGAACCGATTTGCACTGTAGTACCCTTCCCTGGTGGTCTACTGGTTAGGATTCGGTGCTCTCACCACCGCAGCCCGGGTTCGATTCCCGGTCAGGGAACTACGCTTTTGCTACATGTTTACTTGTACAACCTGTCACAATAATAATCCCTCTGTAAACAATTGTTGGAAAAATGACTTGTGTCATGCACAAAGTAGATGTCCTAACCGACTGCCAAAACTATCTTTTGTTAGCAAGAAATGTGGGGAGGGGTTGACAAACAGGTTTTAATGACTCCAGCCTAAGTGGATGGAAACTTACGACTTCAACTATATGTACCATTTCAAACTGGGAAACGAATTGCACTGTAATACCCTTCCCTGGTGGTCTAGTGGTTAGGATTCGGGCGCTCTCACCGCTGCG
>NW_025758982.1:0-4839 GCF_021184085.1 Oncorhynchus gorbuscha | reverse complement strand
GTAGTGACTGGGTGTATTGATACATCATTCAAAGTGTAATAAATAACTTCACCATGTTTAAACTGAAATGTCTGAGTTTTTTTACCCATCTACCAATAGGTACAATTCTTTGTGGTTGAATCTGTGTTTGAAATTCACTTGTTGACTGAGGGACCTTACAATTATTCGTATGTGTGGGGTAGAGATGAGGTAGTCATTCAAAAATTATGTCAACACTATTATTGCACACAGAGTGAGTCCATGCAACTTATTATGTGACTTGTTAAGCACATTTTTACTTGAACTTATTTTGGCTTGCCATAAGGAGGGTGTTGAATAGAGTACTTGTAGATTTTCACCCCCCCCCCTCCCAAATCAAGACATTCAGCTTTTCATTTTGTATTCATTCGTATTTAAAAAATATTTAAAAAAACATAATTCCACTTTCACATCATGGGTTATTGTATGTAGCCCAGTGACACAAAATCTACATTTAATCCATATCAAATTCAGGCTGTAACACAAAAACACAAGGGGTGTGACTACTTTCTGAAGGCACTGTACAGTGGGTTACAAAAGGATTCACCCCCTTGGCATTTTTCCTAATTCATATATATATATATATATATATATATATACTGAGATTATGTGACAGATCATGTGACACTTAGATTGCACAAAGGTGGACTTTATTTAACTACTTATGTGACTGCTGAAGGTAATTGGTTGCACCAGATCTTATTTAGTAGGGGCTTCATAGCAAAGGGGGTGAATACATATGCACGCACCACTTTTTCATGTTTTATTAACTTTTAACTTTTTTTATTTCACTTCACCAATTTTGACTATTTTGTGTATGTCCATTACATGAAATCCAAAGAAAAATCTATTTAACTTACAAGTTGTAATGCAACAAAATAGGAAAAACACAGAGGGTGGTCAATACTTTTGCAAGTCACTGTATATAAGGGCATTCTGCTTCACTGTTGGCTGTGGAGCTGTCTGTCTCTGTAGTGCTGAAATGAATGAAACTCAGTGAGTAAAGAAACAGAATGAAGTTTTATGCTATTGAGCTGCAGGCAGGCATAATTGGTTTGTGCTGCATAGCTTCTTAAAATGTGGTTACTTAGTCATCATTACACACTGTCAAGATGGTATGTCACTGCTTAAAAGTCATTTTTAATGGTTTTGTGAATTCTCCAAGGTTGCTTATGGAACTTTCTTCCCCTTCTTCCACCGTGTACAAACTCTGAGAATAGAATTTGAAAGCAGTGTTCTATCATCAATATCAGCAGCTGCCTGCTGCCTGCTGCCTGCTGCCTGCTACCTGAGGTCTAACTTATCATGCATGATTGGACACATTTTTTCCGGAGAAGAAGGCAGACGTTTTTCGTGCCCCCAGACGATTGTGGTTTTTGTTCGTTTATTTGCATTGTTTGTAACTTATTTTGCACATGTTGCCACTACCTAGACATTAGGACTGCGATTACTCACTACAGGCTAGCAGAATCCTTTTTTTCCTTTCATAACTCTGACGAGCCCGACGTGAAGGATATACTGCGTCCTCTGGAACATGCCCTGATCCCAGTGATCTGCGTGAAGAGGAGGTGGAGGAAGAGGGGCCGAAGTTAGGGCTGCCTTCTGTAAATTTGTAGGCGATCAAATAAACCCCCACTTCCCTCCATTCTGCTAGCAAACATACAATCTTTGGAGAATAAAATTGACGAGTTATGCAGAAGATTAAACTACCAACGGGACATTAAAAACTGTAACATCTTAGGCTTCACGGAGTCGTGGCTTAACAATGACAATATCAACATACAGCTGGCTGGTTTTACGATGTACTGGCAGGATAGAACAGCGGTGTCTGGTAAGACAAGGGGTGGTGGTCTATGTATTTTTGTAAACAACAGCTGATACACAATATCTAAGGAAGTCTCGAGCTATTGCTCGCCAGAGGTAGAGTATCTCATGATAAGGTGTAGACCACATTACCTACAAAGAGAGTTTTCATCTGTATTCTTTGTAGCTGTTTACATACCACCACAGTCAGAGGCTGGCACTAAGACATCATTGAATGAGTTGTTTTCTGCCATAAGAAAACGGTCACCCAGAGGTGGCGCTCCCAATTAGCCGGGGACTTGAATCCAGGGAATCTTAAATCTATTTTACCAAATTTCTATCAGCATTGTAAATGTGCAACCAGAGGAAAAAGAACTCTGGACCACCTATTCGCCATACACAGACGGCCACAAAGCTCTCCCTCGTTCTCCATTTGGCAAATCTGACCATAATTCTATCCTTCCTGATTCCTGCTTACAAGCAAAAATGTAAGCAGGAAGCACCAGTGACTAGATCAATAAAAAGTGGTCAGAGGAAGCAGATGCTAAGCTACAGGACTGTTTTGCTAGCACAGACTGAATATGTTCCTGGATTCCTCCGATGGCATTGAGAGTACACCGCAGTCATTGGCTTCATCAATAAGTGCATCGATGATGTTGTCCCCCGTCGTCCCCACATTATAGGCAGCATCCACACTGAGCTAAAGGCTAGAGCTGTCGCTTTCTAGGAGTGGGACTCTAACCCGGAAGCTTGTAAGAAATCACACTATGCACTCGGACAAACCATCACACAGGCAAAGCGTCAATACAGGACTAAGATCGAATCATACTACAACGGCTCCGACGCTCGTTGGATGTGGCAGGGCTTGCAAGCTGCCCAGTGACACAAGTATACCAGGCGAAGCAAACTACTTCTATGCTCGCTGAGGCAAATAACACTGAAAAATGCATGAGAGCACCAGCTGTCCGGAAGACTGTGATCACACTCTCCGCAGCCGATGTGAGTAAGACATTTTAACAGGTCAACATTCACAAGGCGGATTACCATGCACTGACCAACTGGCAAGTGTCTTCACTGACATTTTCAACCTCCATGTCTGAGTCTGTACTATCAACATGTTTTAAGCAGACCACCATAGTGCCTATGCCCAAGAACACTAAGGTAACCTGCCTAAATGACTACCGACCCGTAGCACTAACGTCTGTAGCCATGAAGTGCTTTGAAAGGCTGGTCATGGCTCACATCAACACCATCCCAGAAACCCTAGACCCACTTCAATTTGCTACCTCCCCAACAGATCCACAGATGATGCAGTCTCTATTGCACTCCACACTGCCCTTCCCCACCTGACAAAAGGAACACCGATGTGAGAATGCTATTCATTGACTACAGCTCAGCATTCAACACCAGTGCCCTCAAAGCTCATCAATAAGCTAAGGACCCTGGGATTAACCACCTCCCTGAAGCTGATCCTGACTTCCTGACGGGCCGCCCCCAGGGGTAAGGGTAGGTAACAACACATCTGCCACACTGATCCGCAGTGATGCGGCTGTACTCCCTGTTCACTCATGACTGCACGGCAGGCACGACTCCAACACAATCAATAAATATGCCGATGACACAACAGTGGTAGGTCTGATCACAGACAACGACGAGACAGCCTATAGGTAGGAGGTCAGAGACCTGGCCATTTGGTGCCAGGACAACAACCCTCTCCTCAACATGATCAAGACAAAGGAGATGATTGTGGACTACAGGAAAAAGAGATCTGAGCACGCCCCCATTCTCATCACGGGCTGCAGGATCAGGTTGAGAGCTTCAAATTCTTGGTGTCCACATCACCAACAAAACTAACATGGTCCACATCACACGATGACAGTCGTGAAGGGCACAACCAAACCTATTCCCCTCAGGACTCTTGACTCTGGCATCTCAAACACTTGGTCAACATTTGGGTATATTTTTTCCCAATCTGTCATTTAAGTAATGGAGACAAAACCTTAAGGTGAATAAGCCCATGCCTTATGCAAAATGATGATGTGTGGATGCACTCACTTTGTTGCCATATATCATCATGTAGCTCGCCACCTATGTCTTGCTCCCATGCAGATGTTGTATTTGCAAAGGAAGGCGGATTAATGTTCTGTATTATGTCATATAGTCTGGAGATTGTGCCTTTCAGATAAGGGTTAAGATCTAAGCACCTCTCGACTGGACACATAGGAGGCTTGAGTGGAAATGAAGGGAAATGTTTTTTGAAAAGCAGTGAGTTTGCAGGTATCTAAAAAAGTGATTGGCGATATTATGGTCAACTCTCAGAGTATCAAATATGACAAATGTGTTATCAGAACTGAATACGCCGAATACATCAGTGAAATGCTTACTTACGAGTCCCTAACCAACAGTTATGGGCCTCTGTACACCTATGTGTAACGGTATTCGTTTGTCTGAAGAAGAGGAATCATCGGACTAAAGCGCAGTGTGGTAAGTGTTCGTGCTTTATTAAAACTGAACACTTAACAAAATAACAAAGGGAATAACTGAAACAGTCCTGAAAGGTGCAATACACTAAACAGAAATTAACTACCCACAAAAACCCTGTGGGAAACAGCTACCTAAGTATGGTTCCCAATCAGAGACAATGATAGACAGCTGTCCCTGATTGAGAACCATACCCGGCCAAAACAAAGAAATACAAAAACATAGAAAAGGAACATAGAATGCCCACTCAAATCACACCCTTACCAAACCAAAATAGAGACATAAAAGCTCTAAGGTCAGGGTGACACTATGTATATATCCCATTCAAAATCAGCTGTTTGCTACAATAGTCATTTACAACATTAGCAATGTCTACACAGTAATTCAGAAAAGTTTGTTATTTTAATGGACACAAAAATTAGCTTTTCTTTCAAAAACAAGGACATTTCTATGACCCAAAACAATTTGAACGGTAGTGTATGTGTAATACTACTGTTAGCCTAAAACCCGGTCACTGCCATTTTTGGGGTACTTCCC
>NW_025758981.1:0-4840 GCF_021184085.1 Oncorhynchus gorbuscha | reverse complement strand
ATCAGTAACAAGATGCCGTAGCAGTAAGTAAGTCCTGTCGTCCTGTCCCCTGTATATATCGCGTCTTTTTCGTTTTTTTACATATTTTTCTTCGCATACCTGTTTAAAAACATTTAGCTAAATCTAAGCTTCCAAATACTCTCCTGCAACCCGCCTCACCCAATGTAGCTATTTTTCCTAAAGTATTTATATTGACTTTGGAACCGAAACCTCTCAACTGAAGCTAGCCAGCTAATCCACCAGCTATGCTAGCGGTCTTCAGCTAACCGGTCATCAGCTAACCTTTAGCCCGGAAAGCTCTTGCCAGTTCGAACAACGCGACTCTAACCAGAGCATAACGGACCTATTTATTTTTCATCCCCGGATTCCCACCGCAAACGGAACATTTTTCAGCTGGATCTTCACAACTAGCTATCTAGCTAAACTGCAACCCGGATGATTACCCCTGGCAAGCGTTTCCACCCACTTAGCTTGAAGCTAGCCCGGCCAGAGCACCTGTAGCACACCCCTGCTACCCTGTCTAGCCCGGGCCTACGAACTGTTAGCTTGTTAGCACAGGCCTGCTAACCGTCTGAATCGCCGCGTCCCAAACACTCTCTGGACCCATATTTACTTTCTATCTCTTTTTGATTTTTAAATTGTTTATACCTTCCGGAAACCTGCCTCACCCATTGTGATACGGAATCGCTATTATTTTTAATCTTTTAGAACACACTCAAGAACCTCCGGACACTAACCAGCTAACTAGCTACAAGCTATTTAGTCATTGTTAGTTTTTTTTTTTTACCAGGATAACACTCGCCAGTCCAGCTTCCCTGCCCATCCACCGCTGCCCCCTGGACACTGATCTCTTGGCTACATAGCTGATGCACGCTGGACTGTCCATTAATCACGGTACTCCATTCTGCTTGTTTGTTTTATCTGTCGGCCCGTTGCCTAGTCAACGGCATTTTACCTGCTGTTTGTTGTGCTAGCTGACTAGCTGTTGCTGTCTCACCTACTGTTTTAGCTAGCTTTCCCAATTCAACACCTGTGATTACTGTATGCCTCGCTGTATGTCTCTCTCATATGTCAATATGCCTTGTATACTGTTGTTCAGGTTAGTGATCATTGTTTTAGTTCACAATGGAGCTCCTAGTTCCACTCTTCATACCCATGTTACCTCCTTCGTCCCACCTCCCACACATGCGGTGACCTCACCCATTACAACCAGCTTGTCCAGAGATACAACCTCTCTCATCATCACCCAGTGCCTGGGCTTACTGTGCTGTACCCGCACCCCACCATGGGGCGGCAGCGTAGCCTAGTGGTTAGAGCGTTGGACTAGTAACCGGAAGGTTGCGAGTTCAAACCCCCGAGCTGACAAGGTACAAATCTGTCGTTCTGCCCCTGAACAGGCAGTTAACCCACTGTTCCCAGGCCGTCATTGAAAATAAGAATATGTTCTTAACTGACTTGCCTGGTTAAATAAAGGTCAAATTAAAATAAATAAAAAATACCCCTGTCTGCGCAATATGCCCTGAATATATTCTACCATGCCCAAAAACCTGCTCCTCTTATTCTCTGTCCCCAACGCTCTAGGCGACCAGTTTTGATAGCCTTCAGCCGCACCCTCATACTACTCCTTCTCTGCTCCGCGGGTGATGTGGAGGTAAACCCAGGCCCTGCATGTCCCCAGGCACCCTCATTTGTTGACTTCTGTGATCGAAAAAGCCTTGGTTTCATGCATGTCAACATCAGAAGCCGCCCTCCCTAAGTTTGTTTTACTCACTGCTCTAGCACACTCTGCTAACCCTGATGTCCTTGCCGTGTCTGAATCCTGGCTCAGGAAGGCCACCAAAAATTCAGAGATTTCCATTCCCAACTATAACATCTTCCGTCAAGATAGAACTGCCAAAGGGAGGAGTTGCAGTCTACTGCAGAGATAGCCTGCAAAGTAATGTCATACTTTCCAGGTCCATACCCAAACAGTTCGAACTACTAATTTTGAAAATTACTCTCTCCAGAAATAAGTCTCTCACTGTTGCCGCCTGCTACCGACCCCCCTCAGCTCCCAGCTGTGCCCTGGACACCATTTGTGAATTGATCGCCCCCCATCTAGCTTCAGAGTTTGTTCTGTTAGGCGACCTAAACTGGGATATGCTTAACACCCCGGCAGTCTTACAATCTAAGCTAGATGCCCTCAATCTCACACAAATCATCAAGGAACCCACCAGGTACAACCCTAACTCAGTAAACAAGGGTACCCTCATAGACGTCATCCTGACCAACTGGCCCTCCAAATACACCTCTGCTGTCTTCAACCAGGATCTCAGCGATCACTGCCTCATTGCCTGTATCCGCCACGGAGCCGCAGTCAAACGACCACCCCTCATCACTGTCAAACGCTCCCTAAAACACTTCTGTGAGCAGGCCTTTCTAATCGACCTGGCCCGGGTTTCCTGGAAGGACATTGACCTCATCCCGTCAGTTGAGGATGCCTGGTCATTCTTTAAAAGTAACTTCCTCACCATTTTAGATAAGCATGCTCCGTTCAAAAAAATGCAGAACCAAGAACAGATACAGCCCTTGGTTCACTCCAGACCTGACTGCCCTCGACCAGCACAAAAACATCCTGTGGCGGACTGCAATAGCATCGAACAGTCCCCGCGATATGCAACTGTTCAGGGAAGTCAGGAACGAATACACGCAGTCAGTCAGGAAAGCTAAGGCCAGCTACTTCAGGCAGAAGTTTGCATCCTGTAGCTCCAACTCCAAAAGGTTCTGGGACACTGTGAAGTCCATGGAGAACAAGAGCACCTCCTCCCTGCTGCCCACTGCACTGAGGCTAGGGAACACGGTCACCACCGATAAATCCATGATTATCGAAAACTTCAATAAGCATTTCTCAACGGCTGGCCATTCCTTCCGCCTGGCTACTCCAACCTCGGCCAACAGCTCCGCCCCCCACGCCGGCCGCAGCTCCTCGCCCAAGCCTCTCCAGGTTCTCCTTTACCCAAATCCAGATAGCAGATGTTCTGAAAGAGCTGCAAAACCTGGACCCGTACAAATCAGCTGGGCTTGACAATCTGGACCCTCTATTTCTCAAACTATCCGCCGCCATTGTCGCAACCCCTATTACCAGCCTGTTCAACCTCTCTTTCATATCGTCTGGGATCCCCAAGGATTGGAAAGCTGCCGCAGTCATCCCCCTCTTCAAAGGGGGAGACACCCTGGACCCAAACTGTTACAGACCTATATCCATCCTGCCCTGCCTATCTAAGGTCTTCGAAAGCCAAGTCAACAAACAGGTCACTGACCATCTCGAATCCCACCGTACCTTCTCTGCTGTGCAATCTGGTTTCCCGAGCCGGTCACGGGTGCACCTCAGCCACACTCAAGGTATTAAACGATATCATAACCGCCATCGATAAAAGACAGTACTGTGCAGCCGTCTTCATCGACCTTGCCAAGGCCTTCGACTCTGTCAATCACCATATTCTTATCGGCAGACTCAGTAGCCTCGGAATTTTTCGGATGACTGCCTTGCCTGGTTCACCAATTACTTTGCAGACAGAGTTCAGTGTGTCAAATCGGAGGGCATGCTGTCCGGTCCTCTGGCTGTCTCTATGGGGGTGCCACAGGGTTCAATTCTCGGGCCGACTCTTTTCTCTGTATATATCAATGATGTTGCTCATGCTGCGGGCGATTCCCTGATCCACCTCTACGCAGACGACACCATTCTATATACTTTCGGCCCGTCATTGGACACTGTGCTATCTAACCTCCAAACGAGCTTCAATGCCATACAACACTCCTTCTGTGGCCTCCAACTGCTCTTAAACGCTAGTAAAACCAAATGCATGCTTTTCAACCGATCGCTGCCTGCACCCGCATGCCCGACTAGCATCACCACCCTGGATGGTTCCGACCTTGAATATGTGGACATCTATAAGTACCTAGGTGTCTGGCTCGACTGCAAACTCTCCTTCCAGACTCATATCAAACATCTCCAATCGAAAATCAAATCAAGAATCGGCTTTCTATTCCGCAACAAAGCCTCCTTCACTCACGCCGCCAAGCTTACCCTAGTAAAACTGACTATCCTACCGATCCTCGACTTCGGCGATGTCATCTACAAAATGGCTTCCAACACTCTACTCAGCAAACTGGATGCAGTCTATCACAGTGCCATCCGTTTTGTCACTAAAGCACCTTATACCACCCACCACTGCGACTTGTATGCTCTAGTCGGTGGCCCTCGCTACATATTCGCCGCCAGACCCACTGGCTCCAGGTCATCTACAAGTCCATGCTAGGTAAAGATCCGCCTTATCTCAGTTCACTGGTCACGATGGCAACACCCATCCGTAGCACGAGCTCCAGCAGGTGTATCTCACTGATCATCCCTAAAGCCAACACCTCATTTGGCCGCCTTTCGTTCCAGTACTCTGCTGCCTGTGACTGGAACGAATTGCAAAAATCGCTGAAGTTGGAGACTTTTATCTCCCTCACCAACTTCAAACATCAGCTATCTGAGCAGCTAACCGATCGCTGCTGCTGTACATAGTCTATTGGTAAATAGCCCACCCATTTTCACCTACCTCATTCCCATACTGTTTTTATTTATTTACTTTTCTGCTCTTTTGCACACCAATATCTCTACCTGTACATGACCATCTGATCATTTATCACTGCAGTGCTAATCTGCAAAATTGTAATTATTCGCCTACCTCATGCCTTTTGCACACATTGTATATAGACTCCCCTTTTTTCTACTGTGTTATTGACTTGTTAATTGTTTACTCCATGTGTAACTCTGTGTTGTCTGTTCACACTGCTGTGCTTTATCTTAGCCAGG
>NW_025758979.1:0-4840 GCF_021184085.1 Oncorhynchus gorbuscha | reverse complement strand
GTATACTGTCTATATTAACCATGTATACTGTCTATATTAACCATGTATACTGTCTACTGTCTATATTAACCATGTATACTGTATACTGTCTATATTAACCATGTATACTGTCTACTGTCTATATTAACCATGTATACTGTCTATATTAACCATGTATACTGTCTATATTAACCATGTATACTGTTTACTGTCTATATTAACCATGTATACTGTATACTGTCTATATTAACCATGTATACTGTCTACTGTCTATATTAACCATGTATACTGTCTACTGTATATATTAACCATGTATACTGTCTATATTAACCATGTATACTGTCTACTGTCTATATTAACCATGTATACTGTCTATATTAACCATGTATACTGTATACTGTCTATATTAACCATGTATACTGTCTACTGTCTATATTAACCATGTATACTGTCTATATTAACCATGTATACTGTCTATATTAACCATGTATACTGTCTATATTAACCATGTATACTGTCTATATTAACCATGTATACTGTCTACTGTCTATATTAACCATGTATACTGTCTATATTAACCATGTATACTGTCTATATTAACCATGTATACTGTCTATATTAACCATGTATACTGTCTATATTAACCATGTATACTGTCTATATTAACCATGTATACTGTATACTGTCTATATTAACCATGTATACTGTCTATATTAACCATGTATACTGTCTATATTAACCATGTATACTGTCTATATTAACCATGTATACTGTCTATATTAACCATGTATGCTACTGTCTATATTAACCATGTATACTGTATACTGTCTATATTAACCATGTATACTGTCTACTGTCTATATTAACCATGTATACTGTCTATATTAACCATGTATACTGTCTATATTAACCATGTATGCTGTCTATATTAACCATGTATACTGTCTATATTAACCATGTATACTGTCTATATTAACCATGTATACTGTCTATATTAACCATGTATACTGTATACTGTCTATATTAACCATGTATACTGTCTACTGTCTATATTAACCATGTATACTGTCTATATTAACCATGTATACTGTCTATATTAACCATGTATACTGTCTATATTAACCATGTATACTGTCTACTGTCTATATTAACCATGTATACTGTATACTGTCTATATTAACCATGTATACTGTCTATATTAACCATGTATACTGTCTATATTAACCATGTCTACTGTCTACTGTCTATAATAACCATGTATACTGTATACTGTCTATATTAACCATGTATACTGTCTATATTAACCATGTATACTGTCTATATTAACCATGTATACTGTATACTGTCTATATTAACCATGTATACTGTCTATATTAACCATGTATACTGTCTATATTAACCATGTATACTGTCTATATTAACCATGTATACTGTATACTGTCTATATTAACCATGTATACTGTCTACTGTCTATATTAACCATGTATACTGTCTATATTAACCATGTATAGCTGTCTATATTAACCATGTATACTGTCTACTGTCTATATTAACCATGTATACTGTCTATATTAACCATGTATACTGTCTACTGTCTATATTAATCATGTATACTGTCTATATTAACCATGTATGTATACTGTCTATATTAACCATGTATACTGTCTATATTAACCATGTATACTGTCTATATTAACCATGTATACTGTCTATATTAACCATGTATACTGTCTATATTAACCATGTATACTGTCTATATTAACCATGTATACTGTCTATATTAACCATGTATACTGTCTATATTAACCATGTACTGTACTGTCTATATTAACCATGTATACTGTCTACTGTCTATATTAACCATGTATACTGTCTATATTAACCATGTATACTGTCTATATTAACCATGTATACTGTCTACGCATATTAACCATGTATACTGTATACTGTCTATATTAACCATGTATACTGTCTATATTAACCATGTATACTGTCTATATTAACCATGTATACTGTCTATATTAACCATGTATACTGTCTACTGTCTATATTAACCATGTATACTGTCTATATTAACCATGTATACTGTCTATATTAACCATGTATACTGTCTACTGTCTATATTAACCATGTATACTGTATACTGTCTATATTAACCATGTATACTGTCTATATTAACCATGTATACTGTCTATATTAACCATGTCTACTGTCTACTGTCTATATTAACCATGTATACTGTATACTGTCTATATTAACCATGTATACTGTCTATATTAACCATGTATACTGTCTATATTAACCATGTATACTGTATACTGTCTATATTAACCATGTATACTGTCTATATTAACCATGTATACTGTCTATACTAACCATGTATACTGTCTATATTAACCATGTATACTGTATACTGTCTATATTAACCATGTATACTGTCACTGTCTATATTAACCATGTATACTGTCTATATTAACCATGTATACTGTCTACTGTCTATATTAACCATGTATACTGTCTATATTAACCATGTATACTGTCTATATTAACCATGTATACTGTCTATATTAACCATGTATACTGTCTATATTAACCATGTATACTGTCTATATTAACCATGTATACTGTCTATATTAACCATGTATACTGTCTATATTAACCATGTATACTGTCTATATTAACCATGTATACTGTCTACTGTCTATATTAACCATGTATACTGTCTATATTAACCATGTATACTGTCTATATTAACCATGTATACTGTATACTGTCTATATTAACCATGTATACTGTCTACTGTCTATATTAACCATGTATACTGTCTATATTAACCATGTATACTGTCTATATTAACCATGTATACTGTCTACTGTCTATATTAACCATGTATACTGTATACTGTCTATATTAACCATGTATACTGTCTACTGTCTATATTAACCATGTATACTGTCTATATTAACCATGTATACTGTCTATATTAACCATGTATACTGTCTACTGTCTATATTAACCATGTATACTGTATACTGTCTATATTAACCATGTATACTGTCTACTGTCTATATTAACCATGTATACTGTCTATATTAACCATGTATACTGTCTATATTAACCATGTATACTGTCTACTGTCTATATTAACCATGTATACTGTCTATATTAACCATGTATACTGTATACTGTCTATATTAACCATGTATACTGTCTATATTAACCATGTATACTGTATACTGTCTATATTAACCATGTATACTGTCTACTGTCTATATTAACCATGTATACTGTCTATATTAACCATGTATACTGTCTATATTAACCATGTATACTGTATACTGTCTATATTAACCATGTATACTGTCTACTGTCTATATTAACCATGTATACTGTCTATATTAACCATGTATACTGTCTATATTAACCATGTATACTGTCTATATTAACCATGTATACTGTCTATATTAACCATGTATACTGTCTATATTAACCATGTATACTGTCTATATTAACCATGTATACTGTATACTGTCTATATTAACCATGTATACTGTCTACTGTCTATATTAACCATGTATACTGTCTATATTAACCATGTCTACTGTCTATATTAACCATGTATACTGTCTATATTAACCATGTATACTGTCTATATTAACCATGTATACTGTCTACTGTCTATATTAACCATGTATACTGTATACTGTCTATATTAACCATGTATACTGTCTATATTAACCATGTATACTGTCTACTGTCTATATTAACCATGTATACTGTCTATATTAACCATGTATACTATATACTGTCTATATTAACCATGTATACTGTCTATATTAACCATGTATACTGTATACTGTCTATATTAACCATGTATACTGTCTATATTAACCATGTATACTGTCTATATTAACCATGTATACTGTCTATATTAACCATGTATACTGTCTATATTAACCATGTATACTGTATACTGTCTATATTAACCATGTATACTGTCTACTGTCTATATTAACCATGTATACTGTCTATATTAACCATGTATACTGTCTATATTAACCATGTATACTGTCTATATTAACCATGTATACTGTCTATATTAACCATGTATACTGTCTATATTAACCATGTATACTGTCTATATTAACCATGTATACTGTATACTGTCTATATTAACCATGTATACTGTCTACTGTCTATATTAACCATGTATACTGTCTATATTAACCATGTATACTGTCTATATTAACCATGTATACTGTCTACTGTCTATATTAACCATGTATACTGTCTACTGTCTATATTAACCATGTATACTGTCTATATTAACCATGTATACTGTCTATATTAACCATGTATACTGTCTATATTAACCATGTATACTGTCTATATTAACCATGTATACTGTCTATATTAACCATGTATACTGTCTATATTAACCATGTATACTGTCTATATTAACCATGTATACTGTCTACTGTCTATATTAACCATGTATACTGTCTATATTAACCATGTATACTGTCTATATTAACCATGTATACTGTCTACTGTCTATATTAACCATGTATACTGTCTATATTAACCATGTATACTGTCTATATTAACCATGTATACTGTCTATATTAACCATGTATACTGTATACTGTCTATATTAACCATGTATACTGTCTGTCTATATTAACCATGTATACTGTCTATTAACCGTACTGTCTATATTAACCATGTATACTGTCTTCATATTAACCATGTATACTGTCTATATTAACCATGTATACTGTATACTGTCATATAACCATGTATACTGTCTACTGTCTATATTAACCATGTATACTCGGTCTATATTAACCATGTATACTGT
>NW_025758978.1:2500-4841 GCF_021184085.1 Oncorhynchus gorbuscha | reverse complement strand
TGGACGAGTGGGACCTGTACTCTCCAGTCTCTAATAATGGATAACAGATTGTTCCTTAATGGACAGTGGGACCTGTACTCTCCAGTCTCTAATAATGGATAACAGATTGTTCCTTAATGGACAGTGGGACCTGTACTCTCCAGTCTCTAATAATGGATAACAGATTGTTCCTTAATGGACAGTGGGACCTGTACTCTCCAGTCTCTAATAATGGATAACAGATTGTTCCTTAATGGACGAGTGGGACCTGTACTCTCAGTCTCTAATAATGGATAACAGAGTGTTCCTTATTGGACGATGGGACCTGTACTCTCCAGTCTCTAATAATGGATAACAGAGTGTTCCTCATTGGACGATGGGACCTGTACTCTCCAGTCTCTAATAATGGATAACAGAGTGTTCCTTATTGGACGATGGGACCTGTACTCTCCAGTCTCTAATAATGGATAACAGAGTGTTCCTCATTGGACGATGGGACCTGTACTCTCCAGTCTCTAATAATGGATAACAGAGTGTTCCTTATTGGACGATGGGACCTGTACTCTCCAGTCTCTAATAATGGATAACAGAGTATTCCTCATTGGACGATGGGACCTGTACTCTCCAGTCTCTAATAATGGATAACAGAGTGTTCCTCATTGGACAGTGGGACCTGTACTCTCCAGTCTCTAATAATGGATAACAGAGTGTTCCTTATTGGACGATGGGACCTGTACTCTCCAGTCTCTAATAATGGATAACAGAGTGTTCCTTATTGGACGAGTGGGACCTGTACTCTCCAGTCTCTAATAATGGATAACAGAGTGTTCCTTATTGGACGATGGGACCTGTACTCTCCAGTCTCTAATAATGGATAACAGAGTGTTCCTTATTGGACAGTGGGACCTGTACTCTCCAGTCTCTAATAATGGATAACAGAGTGTTCCTTATTGGACGATGGGACCTGTACTCTCCAGTCTCTAATAATGGATAACAGAGTGTTCCTTATTGGACGATGGGACCTGTACTCTCCAGTCTCTAATAATGGATAACAGAGTGTTCCTTATTGGACGATGAGACCTGTACTCTCCAGTCTCTAATAATGGATAACAGAGTGTTCCTTATTGGACGATGGGACCTGTACTCTCCAGTCTCTAATAATGGATAACAGAGTGTTCCTTATTGGATGATGAGACCTGTACTCTCCAGTCTCTAATAATGGATAACAGAGTATTCCTTATTGGACGATGGGACCTGTACTCTCCAGTCTCTAATAATGGATAACAGAGTATTCCTCATTGGACGATGGGACCTGTACTCTCCAGTCTCTAATAATGGATAACAGAGTGTTCCTTATTGGACAGTGGGACCTGTACTCTCCAGTCTCTAATCATGGATAACAGAGTGTTCCTTATTGGACGATGGGACCTGTACTCTCCAGTCTCTAATAATGGATAACAGAGTGTTCCTTATTGGACGATGGGACCTGTACTCTCCAGTCTCTAATAATGGATAACAGAGTGTTCCTTATTGGACAGTAGGACCTGTACTCTCCAGTCTCTAATAATGGATAACAGAGTGTTCCTTATTGGACGATGGGACCTGTACTCTCCAGTCTCTAATAATGGATAACAGAGTGTTCCTCATTGGACAGTGGGACCTGTACTCTCCAGTCTCTAATAATGGATAACAGAGTGTTCCTTATTGGACGATGGGACCTGTACTCTCCAGTCTCTAATAATGGATAACAGAGTGTTCCTTATTGGACAGATGGGACCTGTACTCTCCAGTCTCTAATAATGGATAACAGAGTGTTCCTTATTGGACGATGGGACCTGTACTCTCCAGTCTCTAATAATGGATAACAGAGTGTTACTTATTGGACAATGGGACCTGTACTCTCCAGTCTCTAATAATGGATAACAGAGTGTTCCTTATTGGACGATGGGACCTGTACTCTCCAGTCTCTAATAATGGATAACAGAGTGTTCCTTATTGGACGATGGGACCTGTACTCTCCAGTCTCTAATAATGGATAACAGAGTGTTCCTTATTGGACGATGGGACCTGTACTCTCCAGTCTCTAATAATGGATAACAGAGTGTTCCTTATTGGACGATGGGACCTGTACTCTCCAGTCTCTAATAATGGATAACAGAGTGTTCCTCATTGGACAGTGGGACCTGTACTCTCCAGTCTCTAATAATGGATAACAGAGTGTTCCTTATTGGACAATGAGACCTGTACTCTCCAGTCTCTAATAATGGATAACAGAGTGTTCCTCATTGGACGATGGGACCTGTACTCTCCAGTCTCTAATAATGGATAACAGAGTGTTCCTTATTGGAAAATGGGACCTGTA
>NW_025758977.1:0-4841 GCF_021184085.1 Oncorhynchus gorbuscha | reverse complement strand
CAGCGTTTAAGTGTGCGAATCAGAGCCAAAGGGGATCGGATAAATCCTTCCCTCAGGAGGAGAGAGCCCTCTCATCCTTCTACTCAGTGGTGTAAAGTACTTAAGTAAAAAATAGTTTACAGTACTACTTTAAGTCTTTTTTGGGGGTTGATCTGCACTTTACTATACTATACTATACTATACTATACTATACTATACTATACTATACTATACATATTTTATGACAACTTTCACTTCACTACATTCCTAAAGAAAATAATGTACTTTTTACTCCATACATTTTCCCTGACTGAATTTTTTTTAAATCAAATCAAACTTTATTTGTCACATGCACCGATTTGTCACATGCACCGATTTGTCACATGCACCGATTTGTCACATGCACCGATTTGTCACATGCACCGATTTGTCACATGCACCGATTTGTCACATGCACCGATTTGGCACATGCGCCATCTACAAGTGTAGACCTTACTGTGAAGTGCTTACTTACAAGCCCTTAACCAACAGTGCAGTTCAAGAAGAGTTAAGAAAATATTTACTAAATAAACTAAAGTAAAAAATAATAAAAAGTAACACAATAACATAACAACAATGAGGCTATAGCTATACACATTGGTTAATTTGAATGGCTTTCCTCTGACACCACCTATTATATAGGTCCTGGATTGCAGGAAGCTTGGCCCCAGTGATGCACTGGGCTGTACGCACTACTCTCTGTAGTGCCTTACGGTCAGATGCTGAGCAGTTGCCATACAGGCAGTGATGCAACTGGTCAGGAAGCTCTCGATGGTGCAGCTGTAGAACTTTTTGAGGATCTGGGGACCCATGCCAAATCTTTTCAGTCTCCTGAGGGGGAAAGGGTGTTGTCGTGCCCTCTTCACGACTCTTGGTGTGTTTGGACCATGATAGATCATTGATGATGTGGACACCAAGGAACTTGAAAACTCTCAACCCGCTCTCCTACAGCCCCGTTGATCTTAATGGGGCCCGTTCGGCCTGCCTTTCCCTGTAGTCCACGATCAGCTTCTTTGTCTTGCTCACATTGAGGGAGAGGTTGTTGTCCTGGCACCACATTGCCAGGTCTCTGACCTCCTCCCTATAAGCCGTCTCATTGTTGTGGGTGATCAGGCCTACCACAGTTGTGTCGTCAGCAAACTTAATGATGGTGTTGGAGTCGTGTTTGGCCACACAGTCGTGGGTGAACAGGGAGTACAGGAGAGGAATAAGTACATACCCCTGAGGGGCCCCTGTGTTGAGGATCAGCGTGGCAGATGTGTTGTTGCCTACCCTTACCACCTGGGGCCTGTCAGGAAGTCCAGGATCCCGTTGCAGAGGGAGGTGTTTAGTTCCAGGGTCCTTAGCTTAGTGATGAGCTTCGTGGGCACTATGGTGTTGAACGCTGAGCTGTAGTCAATGAACAGTATTCCCACATAGGTGTTCCTTTTGTGGGAAAGGGCAGTGTGGAGTGCGATTGAGATTTTTATTTTTATTTTATTTCACCTTTATTTAACCAGGTACGCTAGTTGAGAACAAGTTCTCATTTGCAACTGCGACCTGGCCAAGATAAAGTATAGCAGTGTGAACAGACAACACAGAGTTACACATGGAGTAAACAATTAACAAGTCAATAACACAGTAGAAAAAAAGGGGAGTCTATATACATTGTGTGCAAAAGGCATGAGGAGGTTGGCGAATAATTACAATTTTGCAGATTAACACTGGAGTGAATAAATTATCAGATGGTCATGTACAGGTAGAGATATTGGTGTGCAAAAGAGCAGAAAAGTAAATAAATAAAAAACAGTATGGGGATGAGGTAGGTAAAAATGGGTGGGCTATTTACCGATAGACTATGTACAGCTGCAGCGATCGGTTAGCTGCTCAGATAGCAGATGTTTGAAGTTGGTGAGGGAGATAAAAGTCTCCAACTTCAGCGATTTTTGCAATTCATTCCAGTCAGAGGCAGCAGAGAACTGGAATGAAAGGCGGCCAAATGAGGTGTTGGCTTTAGGGATGATCAGTGAGATACACCTGCTGGAGCGCGTGCTACTGGATGGGTGTTGCCATCGTGACCAGTGAACTGAGATAAGGCGGAGCTTTACCTATCATGGACTTGTAGATGACCTGGAGATTGCGTCATCTGTGGATCTGTTTGGGCGGTATGTGAATTGGAGTGGGTCTAGGGGCAGGGGTGTCAAAGTCAAATGGACGGAGGGCCAAATAAAAAATTTAGCTACAAGCCGAGGGCCGGACTGTTCGAATGTTCATTGAAAATTTTTTAAATGACGCATATAGTCTAGTGAACCTAATTGAACCTACTGAAAACCTAACAAATATATTCCAATATGATCAGATAAATAAAGCAATATTTTCTTATGGCTCTGTCAGTAATCTTTAATTTTCAACAGACACAAAAGACAAATTTCCTTTATATAAAAATCCCCATAACATGAACATTAAATGAAAGAAACCGGTATTCAAGGCACCATCAGTAGCCTATATTTTCTATTTTAGCAAAAGTGGGCTAAATTTACTTCAAAGAAAAAAACAATAATAGCAATTTTCTATCATCCACTCAACTGAAATATTTTTAAAATATAATTGGATTGAAATACAATAAAATAAAGTGCAAAAATCTATTAATCAAAAACAACACTTTGTTTAAGGAGAAGTAACATGCAGTGAAAACAAATATTAAACTTTAACTTTTAAACTTGAACTGAGTAAAAACTCTAAATATGTGATTGCACAGTAATGTTCACTTGTTTGAGGTTGAGGGTGATACTTGGTGGTGTCCCATCTTTTCCACAAGTTCATCAATGTTCGGGGTAAGGCTCTGAGCTGAGGAAATCCTCAGAATTGAGTGGAGGTGTTCAGCAGTAAGTCGACTTCTGTGTGATGTTTTGTTCAAGTTCATCAAAGAAAACAGTTGTTCACACAGGTATGTGCTGCCAAACATAGACAACGTTTGAGCAGCCTGGATGCGCAGCTGGGGCATTGTGTCGGGAGGAAACGGGCGAACTCCGCAGCACCCACTGCCGCATATTTTGCCCTCAGTGCATCATTGCATTGGAGGTCAATCAACTCCATTTGGAGGTTTGGTGGTGAGCTTTCCACGTCAACAGCAAATGGGTTACCGAGCAGTTCCAACCTGCTTTTTGTGCTTCAAAGTCAGCAAATCGGCGTCGAAAGTCAGCGGCAAGCATACCTATTTTATCAGCCAACTGTGCGCTCGGGAACGCACTGGTAGAGAGCTTCTCTTTCATGGTCTGGCAGCTGGGAAAGTGGCTCAAATTTTCTTTCCGCATCTCGTCTCCCACAGAGTCAGTTTGGTTTTAAATGCCTTCACTGTACTGTACATATCAGAGATGACACGATCCCGACCCTGCAGCTGCAAGTTCATTGCATTCAGATGACTCGTAATGTCACACAGAAAAGCCATTTCACACAGAAACATTTCGTCTCGGAGTTGTGTTGTGTCTTTCCCTTTGCTGTCCAAGAACAGACAAATCTCCTCACGAAGCTCGAAACATCTTTGAAGCACCTTTCCCTGGCTTAGCCATCGCACCTCTGTGTGATAAGGCAAATCACCATGCTCCGTTTCTAACTCCGTCAGAAATGCCTTGAACTGGCGGTGATTCAAACCTTTGGCTCTGATAAAGTTAACTGTGCGCGTGATGATGCTCATTACATGCTCCATTTTCAAGGCTTTACCGCACAACGCTTCCTGGTGTATGATACAATGATAAGCTGTCAGCTCACCTGTCGCGTTTTCCTCTTGCATCTTTTCCCGTATCTTCGCCACCAGTCCGCTCCTGTGTCCACACATCGCAGGTGCTCCGTCGGTTGTCAAACCCACAAGTTTTCCCAAGGCAGCTCCATCTCATTTACACATCTTGACACCTCTTCATACAAATCATGCCCCGTAGTTGTGCCATGCATAGGACGTTAAAGCCAAAAACTCCTCTGTCACGCTTAGGCTGGAGTCCACTCCGCGGATGAAAATTGACAACTGGGCAATGTCAGAAATGTCGGTGCTCTCATCCACAGCCAAGGAATATGCAATGAAATCTTTCCCTTTTTCACAAGCTGCTCTTTTAGATTGATGGACAACTGGTCTACTCTCTCGGCAATGGTGTTTCTGCTCAGACTCACATTTAAAAAGAGTTGCCTTTTTTCTGGGCAAACTTCGTCACAAACTTTAATCATGCAGTTTTGATGAAATCCCCCTCCGTAAATGGCCGGGCTGATTTAGCGATCTCTTCTGCCAAAATAAAACTGGCCTTGACAGCAGCCTGGCCTTGTGATTTGGCTTTTTGAACAGAGCCTGTCGAGATTTGAGGCCTCGTTTTAATTCCTCTGCCTTTTGTAGCCTTTGTTCCATGTCCATATTCTTGTTTTTGTCCGCGTGTTTCGTTTCATAATGTCGTCTCAGATTATACTCTTTCAGTACCGCCACACTTTCTCCACACAGAAGACACACAGGTTTTCCAGCTACCTCCGTGAACAAATACTCCGACTCCCACCTTGTTTGAAACCCCCGGTTCTCAGTGTCCACCTTCCGTTTTGCCATTTTTGATGGGTATCTGAAAGTTAATTTTACTGTGATGCTGACAACTGCTGTGCCAATAAATATTGAAATGAAGCAGCCTACTGCTCGGTGCGTCACCGTTGCATTGTGGGAAATGTAGTATTGGTGCGTGTAAAAGATCTGCGGGCTGCCGGCTTGCTGCGGTCTGCGGGCCGGTTCTAATAATAAATCAAGATCATCCCAGGGGCCGTAAAAAACCTTCTCGCGGGCCGGATGTGGCCCGCGGGCCTTGACTCTGACATATGTG
>NW_025758976.1:0-4842 GCF_021184085.1 Oncorhynchus gorbuscha | reverse complement strand
TAACAGAAACAGAGTTTATTTAAGTCCAAACAGGGAATAACAGAAATCCTCTAGTCTGTAGAGGGGAATAACTGGAGAAGCGGCCACAGACTGCAGGTCGCTTCGGGTAGGCGCAGGCCGTAGTAGACAGAGACACCTGCTCACACGCAGCATCTGATGAAGGCAAAAACACGACAGGACAGGGCGATACACAATCACAGCAAAAACACGACAGGACAGGGCGAAACGCAATCACAGCATGGTGAATACTAAACAAGGAACCGACGGGACAGGAACGGAACACAAAGGAATAAATAGGGACTCTAATCAGGGGAAAGGATCGGGAACAGGTGTGGGAAGACTAAATGATGATTAGGGGAATAGGAACAGCTGGGAGCAGGAACGGAACGATAGAGAGAAGAGAGAGCGAGAGAGTGAGAGAGGGAGGGGGAGAGAGAGGGATAGAAGGAGGGAAAGAACCAAATAAGACCAGCAGAGGGAAACGAATAGAATGGGGAGCACAGGGACAAGACATGATAATAAATGACAAACATGACAGTACCCCCCACTCACCGAGCGCCTCCTGGCGCACTCGAGGAGGAATCCTGGCGGCAACGGAGGAAATCATCGATGAGTGAACGGTCCAGCACGTCCCGAGACGGAACCCAACTCCTCTCCTCAGGACCGTAACCCTCCCAATCCACTAAGTATTGGTGACCCCGTCCCCGAGAACGCATGTCCATGATCTTATGTACCTTGTAAATAGGTGCGCTCTCGACAAGGACGGGAGGGGGGAGGGAAGACGAACGGGGGTGCGAAGAAAGGGCTTAACACAGGAGACATGGAAGACAGGATGGACGCGACGAAGATGTCGCGGAAGAAGCAGTCGCACAGCGACAGGATTGACGACCTGGGAGACACGGAACGGACCAATGAACCGCGGAGTCAACTTACGAGAAGCTGTCGTAAGAGGAAGGTTGCGAGTGGAAAGCCACACTCTCTGGCCGCAACAATACCTTGGACTCTTAATCCTGCGTTTATTGGCGGCTCTCACAGTCTTCCCCGCAGACAAAGGCAGACCGGTAATGAAGTCTAAGGCGATGTGAGACCATGGTCGAGAAGGAATGGGGAGCGGTCTGAGACGACCGGCAGGAGGAGAGTTACCCGACTTAGTCTGCGCGCAGTCCGAACAAGCAGCCACGAAACGGCGCGTGTCACGCTCCTGAGTCGGCCACCAAAAGCGCTGGCGAATAGACGCAAGAGTGCCTCGAACACCGGGATGACCAGCTAACTTGGCAGAGTGAGCCCACTGAAGAACAGCCAGACGAGTGGAAACAGGAACGAAAAGGAGGTTACTAGGACAAGCGCGCGGCGACGCAGTGTGCGTGAGTGCTTGCTTAACCTGTCTTTCAATTCCCCAGACTGTTAACCCGACAACACGCCCATAAGGAAGAATCCCCTCGGGATCAGTAGAAGCCACAGAAGAACTAAACAGACGGGATAAGGCATCAGGCTTGGTGTTCTTGCTACCCGGACGGTAAGAAATCACAAACTCGAAACGAGCGAAAAACAACGCCCAACGAGCTTGACGGGCATTAAGTCGTTTGGCAGAACGGATGTACTCAAGGTTCTTATGGTCTGTCCAAACGACAAAAGGAACGGTCGCCCCTCCAACCACTGTCGCCATTCGCCTAGGGCTAAGCGGATGGCGAGCAGTTCACGGTTACCCACATCATAGTTGCGCTCAGATGGCGACAGGCGATGAGAAAAATAAGCGCAAGGATGAACCTTATCGTCAGACTGGAAGCGCTGGGATAGAATGGCTCCCACGCCTACCTCTGAAGCGGCCAACCTCGACAATGAATTGTCTAGTGACGTCAGGAGTAACGAGGATAGGAGCGGACGTAAAACGTTCTTTTAGAAGATCAAAAGCTCCCTGGGCGGAACCGGACCACTTAAAACACGTCTTGACAGAAGTAAGAGCTGTGAGAGGGGCAGCAACTTGACCGAAATTACGAATGAAACGCCGATAGAAATTAGCGAAACCTAAAAAGCGCTGCAACTCGACACGTGACCTTGGAACGGGCCAATCACTGACAGCTTGGACCTTAGCGGAATCCATCTGAATGCCTTCAGCGGAAATAACGGAACCGAGAAAAGTAACGGAGGAGACATGAAAAGAGCACTTCTCAGCCTTTACGTAGAGACAATTCTCTAAAAGGCGCTGTAGAACACGTCGAACGTGCTGAACATGAATCTCGAGTGACGGAGAAAAATCAGGATATCGTCAAGATAGACAAAAACAAAGATGTTCAGCATGTCTCTCAGAACATCATTAACTAATGCCTGAAAAACAGCTGGCGCATTGGCGAGACCGAACGGCAGAACCCGGTACTCAAAATGCCCTAACGGAGTGTTAAACGCCGTTTTCCACTCGTCCCCTCTCTGATGCGCACGAGATGGTAAGCGTTACGAAGGTCCAACTTAGTAAAGCACCTGGCTCCCTGCAGAATCTCGAAGGCTGATGACATAAGGGGAAGCGGATAACGATTCTTAACCGTTATGTCATTCAGCCTCGATAATCCACGCAGGGGCGCAGAGTACCGTCCTTCTTCTTAACAAAAAGAACCCCGCCCCGGCCGGAGAAGAAGAAGGCACTATGGTACCGGCGTCAAGAGACACAGACAAATAATCCTCGAGAGCCTTACGTTCGGGAGCCGACAGAGAGTATAGTCTACCTCGAGGAGGAGTGGTCCCCGGAAGGAGATCAATACTACAATCATACGACCGGTGAGGAGGAAGGGAGTTGGCTCGGGACCGACTGAAGACCGTGCGCAGATCATGATATTCCTCCGGCACTCCTGTCAAATCGCCAGGTTCCTCCTGAGAAGTAGGGACAGAAGAAACGGGAGGGATGGCAGACATTAAACACTTCACATGACAAGAAACGTTCCAGGATAGGATAGAATTACTAGACCAATTAATAGAAGGATTATGACATACTAGCCAGGGATGACCCAAAACAACAGGTGTAAACGGTGAACGGAAAATCAAAAAGAAATAGTCTCACTGTGGTTACCAGATACTGTGAGAGTTAAAGGTAGTGTCTCAAATTTGATACTGGGAAGATGACTACCATCTAAGGCAAACATGGGCGTAGGCTTGTCTAACGGTCTGAAAGGAATGTTATGTTTCCGAACCCATGCTTCGTCCATGAAACAACCCTCAGCCCCAGAGTCAATCAAGGCACTGCATGTAGCACCCGAACCGGTCCAGCGTAGATGGACCGACATAGTAGTACAAGATCTAGATGAAGAGACCTGAGTAGTAGCGCTCACCAGTAGCCCTCCGCTTACTGATGGGCTCTGGCCTCTTACTGGACATGAATTAACAAAATGTCCAGCAACTCCGCAATAGAGGCACAGGCGGTTGGTGATCCTCCGTTCCCTCTCCTTAGTCGAGATGCGAATCCCTCCCAGCTGCATGGGCTCAGTCTCAAAGCCAGAGGAGGGAGATGGTTGCGATGCGGAGCAGGGAAACACCGTTGATGCGAGCTCTCTTCCACGAGCCCGGTGACGAAGATCTACCCGTCGTTCTATGCGGATGGCGAGAGCAATCAAAGAGTCCACATCTGAAGGAACCTCCCGGGAGAGAATCTCATCCTTAACCACTGCGTGGAGTCCCTCCAGAAAACGAGCGAGCAGCGCCGGCTCGTTCCACTCACTAGAGGCAGCAAGAGTGCGAAACTCAATAGAATAATCCGTTATGGACCGTTCACCTTGGCATAAGGAAGCCAGGGCCCTAGAAGCCTCCCTACCAAAAACTGAACGGTCAAAAACCCGAATCATCTCCTCTTTAAAGTTCTGGAACTTGTTAGAGCAATCAGCCCTTGCCTCCCAGATAGCTGTGCCCCATTCTCGAGCCCGGCCAGTAAGGAGTGAAATGACGTAAGCAACCCGAGCTCTCTCTCTAGAGTATGTGTTGGGTTGGAGAGAGAACACAATCTCACACTGCGTGAGAAAGGAGCGGCACTCAGTGGGCTGCCCGGAGTAGCAAGGTGGGTTATTAACCCTAGGTTCTGGAGGCTCGGCAGGCCAGGAAGTAACAGGTGGCACGAGACGTAGACTCTGGAACTGTCCAGAGAGGTCGGAAACCTGAGCGGCCAGGTTCTCCACGGCATGGCGAGCAGCAGACAATTCCTGCTCGTGTCTGCCGAGCATGGCTCCTTGGATCTTGACGGCAGTGTAACGAGCGTCTGAAGTCGCTGGGTCCATTCCTTGGTCGGTTCCTTCTGTCATGCAGGTGAAAGAGGACCCAAAAGCGACTTAACAGAAACAGAGTTTATTTAAGTCCAAACAGGGAATAACAGAAATCCTCTAGTCTGTAGAGGGGAATAACTGGAGAAGCGGCCACAGACTGCAGGTCGCTTCGGGTAGGCGCAGGCCGTAGTTGACAGAGACACCTGCTCACACGCAGCATCTGATGAAGGCAAAAACACGACAGGACAGGGCGATACACAATCACAGCAAAAACACGACAGGACAGGGCGAAACGCAATCACAGCATGGTGAATACTAAACAAGGAACCGACGGGACAGGAACGGAACACAAAGGAATAAATAGGGACTCTAATCAGGGGAAAGGATCGGGAACAGGTGTGGGAAGACTAAATGATGATTAGGGGAATAGGAACAGCTGGGAGCAGGAACGGAACGATAGAGAGAAGAGAGAGCGAGAGAGTGAGAGAGGGAGGGGGAGAGAGAGGGATAGAAGGAGGGAAAGAACCAAATAAGACCAGCAGAGGGAAACGAATAGAATGGGGAGCACAGGGACAAGACATGATAATAAATGACAAACATGACA
>NW_025758974.1:0-4843 GCF_021184085.1 Oncorhynchus gorbuscha | reverse complement strand
CAGTGGCCTAACCTATAACCTGATCCATCACTTTATACATTACTGCCCCCCAGTGGCCTAACCTATAACCTGATCCATCACTTTATACATTACTGCCCCCCAGTGGTCTAACCTATAACCTGATCCATCACTTTATACATTACTGCCCCCAGTGGTCTAACCTATAACCTGACCCATCACTTTATACATTACTGCCCCCAGTGGCCTAACCTATAACCTGACCCATCACTTTATACATTACTGCCCCCAGTGGTCTAACCTATAACCTGATCCATCACTTTATACATTACTGCCCCCCAGTGGCCTAACCTATAACCTGACCCATCACTTTATACATTACTGCCCTCCAGTGGTCTAACCTATAACCTGACCCATCACTTTATACATTACTGCCCCCCAGTGGCCTAACCTATAACCTGATCCATCACTTTATACATTACTGCCCCCCAGTGGTCTAACCTATAACCTGATCCATCACTTTATACATTACTGCCCCCCAGTGGCCTAACCTATAACCTGATCCATCACTTTATACATTACTGCCCCCAGTGGCTAACCTATAACCCTAACCCATCACTTTATACATTTACTGCCCCCAAGTGGTCTAACCTATAGCATGACCCATCACTTTATGCATTACTTCCCCCAGTGGTCTAACATATAACTGACCCATCACTTTATACATTACTGCCCCCAGTGGTCTAACCTATAACCTGACCCATCACTTTATACATTACTGCCCCCAGTGGCCTAACCTATAACCTAACCCATCACTTTATACATACTGCCCCCAGTGGTCCTATAACCTGACCCATCACTTTGTATTACTTCCCCCAGTGGTCTAACCCCATATAACCTAACCCATAGCACCCATCACTTATACATTACTGCCCCCAGTGGTCTAACATATAATCTGACTCAACCTCACTTTATACATTACTGCCCCTCAGTGGCCTAACCTATAACCTGACCCATCACTTTATACATTACTGGCCCCCAGTGGTCTAACATATAACCTGACCCATCACTTTATACATTACTGGCCCTCTAGTGGCCTAACCTATAACCTGACCCATCCTTTGCCCAGTGGTCTACTTTATCACATACATTACTGCCCCCAGTGGTCTAACCATATAACTAACCCATCACTTTATACATTACCTTTAATTGGTCCTATCACCCATTTTATACATTACTGCCCCCAGTGGCAGTACTAATCTATAACCTGACCCTTGTTGTTGTTGTTGTTGGTTGTAGGGTATTCTGGCCGTACTCTACATTATCCCAGCAGACATCAACACCTGATCAGCTACTTCCAGTTTACTCTGTTGTTGTTGTGGTTGTAGGGTTATTCTGGCCGTACTCTACATTATCCCAGCAGACATCAACACCTGATCAACTACTTCAGTTTACTCTGTTGTTGTTGTGGTTGTAGGGTATTCTGGCCGTACTCTACATTATCCCAGCAGACATCAACACCTGATCAACTACTTCAGTTTCGCCCAGTGGGCTTTCTGACCTCACAGCTCTCGCTCTCATCGTCATGCGATTCACCAGGAAGGAACTCAAGAGGCCCGTCAAGGTAAGACTAGATTCACATTGCCATATATCCAAATCCTGTTCATCTCTTGGCTATTGGAAGAACATAGTTACAACTATCATGTTGAGCTCGTGGACGGTCAGTCCTTACATCCATAGTTCTGTCTCTACATTTTAGAGTGGTTCCATTTGTCCAGTCACATCCCTCAGCTGGTTACCACAACAAATGGGGTGGTAACCGCTTTGATGTTTTCCTGAATCCCAGATTCACTTAAACCTGTTTTTAGAGCAATACTGTCCCAGATCCCTCCTGTGAGACTGACAGGTGGTTATGTCCTGGTTGTCCCCCAACAGTGTCCCATTCCCATAGCAGTGCTGGTGGTGATAGTGTCCTGCTACCTGGTCCTAGCACCGATCATAGACAAGCCAGAGCTGGAGTATCTGTACTGTACCATCTTCATCCTCAGCGGTCTGCTGCTCTACTTCCCCTTCGTTCACCGCAGGTTCAGCTGGACACGCAGGGTCATGAGTGAGTAACTACCCACTGCTCAGAGTTGTTGACACTCGAGTGTTGAGAGAGAGCCTTTATCCCAAAATGGCCGCCTATTCCTTTGTAGTGCACTGAAGACAACACTGGCTTGTGTCCCAAAATGGCCCCTTATTCCCTGTAGTACTACCCTAAGGCCCCTGGAAAGGTAGTGCACTATAATATAGGGGATAGGGTGCCATTCAGGAAGCAGACACTATTATCTTCTGCAACTTGGGTCTTTGTGTATCAAAATGTTTTATTCCTCAGTGAGCGGTAGTAGAGTTCTTCCCTTAGATAATTCCAGTCATTGTGGAGCCAAACTCAGAAGGTCACAGAGCCTATAGATCATGCTGTGATTGGGCTGATGTCACCTTCATTAAAGTTTATTTATTTATTATTGACCTTTTAATTAGCCTGATTGGTCCAATATGACCTTTAACCTCTCACCTCCCCTGCAGGGCCAATCACCATGCACCTCCAGCTGCTGATGGAGGGTCGTTCCTCCTGAGAAAACGAATAGAGGAAGATAATAAACAGCCCCTAAACTGACTGATGTGGACAAATGTATTTGTGCATCCCAAATATTACCCTTTTCCCCTATGTGGTGCACTACCCCATAGACCCTAGTAAAAAGTAGTACACTACTTAGGAATAGGGTGCCCTTTAGGAAACTAAGGTTCTGTACTTGAAATGTTCTGTATTCTCATAATGAATGTTCTGTACTGTCTCATAATGAAGGTACTGTCCTGTCTCATAATGAAGGTTCTGTACTGTCTCATAATGAATGTTCTGTACTGTCTCATAATGAATGTTCTGTACTGTCTCATAATGAATGTTCTGTACTGTCTCATAATGAAGGTTCTGTACTGTGTCAAATTGAATGTTCTGTACTGTGTCATAATGAATGTTCTGTCCTGTCTCATAATGAATGTTCTGTACTGTGTCATAATGAATGTTCTGTCCTGTCTCATAATGAATGTTCTGTACTGTCTCATAATGAAGGTTCTGTCCTGTCTCATAATGAAGGTTCTGTCCTGTCTCATAATGAAGGTTCTGTCCTGTGTCATAATGAATGTTCTATCCTGTGTCATAATGAACTAATTGACTAGATATAGGAGTTTAATGGCTGCATCTCAACTCACACCCTATGGTCCCATTGGTCTGTGTCTCAAATCACACCCTATGCCCTAGGGAACGGGGCGCCATCTCAAATCACACCCTATACCCTAGGGAACGGGGCACCATCTCAAATCACACCCTATACCCTAGGGAACGGGGCGCCATCTCAAATCACACCCTATACCCTAGGGAACGGGGCGCCATCTCAAATCACACCCTATGCCCTAGGGAACGGGCGCCATCTCAAATCACACCCTATACCCTAGGGAACGGGGCGCCATCTCAAATCACACCCTATACCCTAGGGAACGGGGCGCCATCTCAAATCACACCCTATGCCCTAGGGAACGGGGCGCCATCTCAAATCACACCCTATACCCTAGGGAACGGGGCGCCATTGGTCTGTATCTCAAATCACACCCTATGCCCTAGGGAACGGGGCGCCATCTCAAATCACACCCTATGCCCTAGGGAACGGGGTGCCATCTCAAATCACACCCTATACCCTAGGGAACGGGGCGCAATTGGTCTGTATCTCAAATCACACCCTATGCCCTAGGGAACGGGGCGCCATCTCAAATCACACCCTATACCCTAGGGAACGGGCGCCATCTCAAATCACACCCTATACCCTAGGGAACGGGGCGCCATCTCAAATCACACCCTATACCCTAGGGAACGGGGCGCCATCTCAAATCACACTCTATACCCTAGGGAACGGGGTGCCATCTCAAATCACACCCTATACCCTAGGGAACGGGGCGCAATTGGTCTGTATCTCAAATCACACTTATGCCCTAGGGAACGGGGCTTCATCTCAAATCAACCCTATGCCCTAGGGAACGGGCGCCATCCTGTGTCTCAAATCACACCCTATATCCTAGGGAACGGCGCACCATCTCAAATCACACCCTAACCCTAGGAACGGGCGCCATCTCAAATCACCCTAGGGAACGGGGCGCCATCTCAAATCACACCCTATGCCCTAGGGAACGGGCGCCATCTCAAATCACACCCTATACCCTAGGGAACGGGGCGCCATCTCAAATCACACCCTATGCCCTAGGGAACAGGGGCGCCATCTCAAATCACACCTATGCCCTAGGGAATGGGCGACATTGGTCTGTGTTCAAACACTTCTACACCCTAGGGAACAGGGCGACATCTCAAATCACACCCTATGCCCTAGGGAATGGCGCGCTATCTTCAAATCACACCCTATACCCTAGGGAACGGGCGCCATCTTCAAATTACACTTATACCCTAGGGAACGGGCGCCATCTCAACACACCCTATACTCCTAGGGAACGGGCGCCATTCAAATCACACCCTATACCCTAGGAACGGGCGCCATCTCAAATCACACCCTATACCCTAGGGAACGGGACGCCATCTCAAATCACACCCTATACCCTAGGGAACGGGGCACCATCTCAAATCACACCCTATACCCTAGGGAACGGGGCGCCATTGGAGACGCTGGCATTATGCTGTTCTTGTACATGACTAGAGAGAATTTAAGAGACCAAAATTAGGTCATATTTTTTTGCTTTTTATTTATCCTCGACATGGTTTAAAATCCCTCATGTTTGCGCTGTTCAAGCACTTGTATATTATCTATGGTTTTAATAGTTATTTGACAAGTTAAAAGACATA
>NW_025758973.1:0-4843 GCF_021184085.1 Oncorhynchus gorbuscha | reverse complement strand
GGGTTTCAGCATGAAATATCTTTTTTACAACGCCTATATATTTTGTAAATGTTTTGGTGACAGTTTGGTGACAGTTGTAAAAGTCAAAAGCTGGAACAGTTGTAAAGAGTTATTTGAAAAATAATGCCATTGTTGATCAATTAAGCTATTTTCTCTTGAATCATCTGGTCTGTCTACTAGAAACTACTGGACAATATGGACACAGTTGTAAAAATAATACTATATATGAAAACATTTTTTAAAAGTTATTTATGTATAAATTACAAAAGTTACCATCGATTGCCATAAAGATTCTGTGAATTTTGGTAAATGACCGTAGCTTTGGTAAAATACCGGTAGCTTTACAAACCTAGTATAATGAGATGCACATGTCTTGGTAGTTGAATGTGTAACATGTACCTTGACTTCAAAACGATACATGTGTGGAAGAAAGAAGTGTTTTTACTGAATACATTTAGAAATCAAATCCACTGAGGTTGTGGAAATGGCTACATTATGGTCAGAAACCCCTCTTATGTTGAGAAAAGAACCATTCCTTTATAAACAGACTGCTGAGAGGACCACTAAACCCACCTGAAACACATTGATAAGTTAGAGCTGGTTGATTCAACTAAATGATATGTTAGAGCTGGTTGGTTCAACTAAATGATATGTTAGAGCTGGTTGGTTCAACTAAATGATAAGTTAGAGCTGGTTGGTTCAACTAAATGATATGTTAAAGCTGGTTGGTTCAAACTGGTTGTTTCAACTAAATGATAAGTTAGAGCTGGTTGGTTCAACTACATGATATGTTAGAGCTGGTTGATTCAACTAAATGATAAGTTAGAGCTGGTTGTTTCAAACTGGTTGTTTCAACTAAATGATAAGTTAGAGCTGGTTGATTCAACTAAATGATATGTTAGAGCTGGTTGGTTCAAACTGGTTGTTTCAACTAAATGATAAGTTAGAGCTGGTTGTTTCAAACTGGTTGCTTCAACTAAATGATAAGTTAGTGCTGGTTGGTTCAAACTGGTTGTTTCAACTAAATGATAAGTTAGAGCTGGTTGTTTCAAACTGGTTGTTTCAACTAAATGATAAGTTAGTGCTGGTTGGTTCAAACTGGTTGTTTCAACTAAATGATAAGTTAGAGCTGGTTGATTCAACTAAATGATAAGTTAGAGCTGGTTGTTTCAACTAAATGATAAGTTAGAGCTGGTTGATTCAACTAAATGATAAGTTAGAGCTGGTTGTTTCAACTAAATGATAAATTAGAGCTGGTTGGTTCAACTAAATGATAAGTTAGAGCTGGTTGGTTCAACTAAATGATATGTTAGAGCTGGTTGTTTCAAACTGGTTGTTTCAACTAAATGATAAGTTAGAGCTGGTTGGTTCAACTAAATGATATGTTAGAGCTGGTTGTTTCAAACTGGTTGTTTCAACTAAATGATAAGTTAGAGCTGGTTGGTTCAACTAAATGATATGTTAGAGCTGGTTGTTTCAAACTGGTTGTTTCAACTAAATGATAAGTTAGAGCTGGTTGATTCAACTAAATGATAAGTTAGAGCTGGTTGGTTCAACTAAATGATATGTTAGAGCTGGTTGTTTCAAACTGGTTGTTTCAACTAAATGTTATGTTAGAGCTGGTTGATTCAACTAAATGATAAGTTAGAGCTGGTTGTTTCAACTAAATGATAAGTTAGAGCTGGTTGTTTCAACTAAATGATAAGTTAGAGCTGGTTGATTCAACTAAATGATAAGTTAGAGCTGGTTGATTCAACTAAATGATAAGTTAGAGCTGGTTGTTTCAACCAAATGATGAGTTAGAGCTGGTTGATTCAACTAAATGATAAGTTAGAGCTGGTTGTTTCAACCAAATGATGAGTTAGAGCTGGTTGTTTCAACTAAATGATAAGTTAGAGCTGGTTGGTTCAACTAAATGATATGTTAGAGCTGGTTGTTTCAACTAAATGATAATTTAGAGCTGGTTGGTTCAACTAAATGATATGTTAGAGCTGGTTGTTTCAAACTGGTTGTTTCAACTAAATGATAAGTTAGAGCTGGTTGGTTCAACTAAATGATATGTTAGAGCTGGTTGTTTCAAACTGGTTGTTTCAACTAAATGATAAGTTAGAGCTGGTTGGTTCAACTAAATGATATGTTAGAGCTGGTTGATTCAACTAAATGATGAGTTAGAGCTGGTTGTTTCAACTAAATGATGAGTTAGAGCTGGTTGTTTCAACTAAATGATAAGTTAGAGCTGGTTGGTTCAAACTGGTTGTTTCAACTAAATGATACGTTAGAGCTGGTTGTTTCAACTAAATGATATGTTAGAGCTGGTTGGTTCAACTATATGATAATTTAGAGCTGGTTGGTTCAACTAAATGATAAGTTAGAGCTGGTTGGTTCAACTAAATGATATGTTAGAGCTGGTTGATTCAAACTGGTTGTTTCAACTAAATGATAAGTTAGAGCTGGTTGTTTCAACTAAATGATATGTTAGAGCTGGTTGGTTCAACTAAATGATAAGTTAAAGCTGTTTGTTTCAACTAAATGATATGTTAGAGCTGGTTGATTCAAACGGGTTGTTTGATGCCTTGATAAGCTCCTTTCCTGAGGACGGCTCACCTCTCACAGTTCTGGGCGACTTTAACCTCCCCACGTCTACCTTTGACTCATTCCTCTCTGCCTCCTTCTTTCCACTCCTCTCCTCTTTTGACCTCACCCTCTCACCTTCCCCCCCTACTCACAAGGCAGGCAATACGCTCGACCTCATCTTTACTAGATGCTGTTCTTCCACTAACCTCATTGCAACTCCCCTCCAAGTCTCCGACCACTACCTTGTATCCTTTTCCCTCTCGCTCTCATCCAACACCTCCCACACTGCCCCTACTCGGATGGTATCGCGCCGTCCCAACCTTCGCTCTCTCTCCCCCGCTACTCTCTCCTCTTCCATCCTATCATCTCTTCCTCCGCTCAAACCTTCACCCACCTATCTCCTGATTCTGCCTCCTCAACCCTCCTCTCCTCCCTCTCTGCATCCCTTGACTCTCTATGTCCCCTATCCTCCAGGCCGGCTCGGTCCTCACCTCCCGCTCCCGTGGCTCGATGACTCATTGCGAGCTCACAGAACAGGGCTCCGGGCAGCCGAGCGGAAATGGAGGAAAATCGCCTCCCTGCGGACCTGGCATCCTTTCACTCCCTCCTCTCTACATTTTCCTCCTCTGTCTCTGCTGCTAAAGCCACTTTCAACCACGCTAAATTCCAAGCATCTGCCTCTAACCCTAGGAAGCTCTTTGCCACCTTCTCCTCCCTCCTGAATCCTCCCCCTCCCTCTCTGCAGATGACTGTCAACCATTTGAAAAAGAAGGTCGACGACATCCGATCCTCGTTTGCTAAGTCAAATGACACCGCTGGTTCTGCTCACACTGCCCTACCCTGTGCTCTGACCTCTTTCTCCCCTCTCTCTCCAGATGAAATCTCGCGTCTTGTGACGGCCGGCCGCCCAACAACCTGCCCGCTTGACCCTATCCCCTCCTCTCTTCTCCAGACCATTTCCGGAGACCTTCTCCCTTACCTCACCTCCTCTGTTCTCATCCTTCTAGATCTATCGGCTGCCTTCGATACTGTGAACCATCAGATCCTCCTCTCCACCCTCTCCGAGTTGGGCATCTCCGGCGCGGCCCACGCTTGGATTGCGTCCTACCTGACAGGTCGCTCCTACCAGGTGGCGTGGTGAGAATCTGTCTCCTCACCACGCGCTCTCACCACTGGTGTCCCCCAGGGCTCTGTTCTTGGCCCTCTCCTATTCTCGCTATACACCAAGTCACTTGGCTCTGTCATAACCTCACATGGTCTCTCTTATCATTGCTATGCAGACGACACACAATTAATCTTCTCCTTTCCCCCTTCTGATGACCAGGTGGCGAATCGCATCTCTGCATGTCTGGCAGACAGATCAGTGTGGATGACGGATCACCACCTCAAGCTGAACCTCGGCAAGACGGAGCTGCTCTTCCTCCCGGGGAAGGACTGCCCGTTCCATGATCTCGCCATCACGGTTGACAACTCCATTGTGTCCTCCTCCCAGAGCGCCAAGAACCTTGGCGTGATCCTGGACAACACCCTGTCGTTCTCAACCAACATCAAGGCGGTGGCCCGTTCCTGTAGGTTCATGCTCTACAACATCCGCAGAGTACGACCCTGCCTCACACAGGAAGCGGCGCAGGTCCTAATCCAGGCACTTGTCATCTCCCGTCTGGATTACTGCAACTCGCTGTTGGCTGGGCTCCCTGCCTGTGCCATTAAACCCCTTCAACTCATCCAGAACGCCGCAGCCTGTCTAGTGTTCAACCTTCCCAAGTTCTCTCACGTCACCCCGCTCCTCCGTTCTCTCCACTGGCTTCCAGTTGGCTCGCATCCGCTACAAGACCATGGTGCTTGCCTACGGAGCTGTGAGGGGAACGGCACCTCAGTACCTCCAGGCTCTGATCAGGCCCTACACCCAAACAAGGGCACTGCGTTCATCCACCTCTGGCCTGCTCGCCTCCCTACCACTGAGGAAGTACAGCTCCCGCTCAGCCCAGTCAAAACTGTTCGCTGCCCTGGCCCCCCAATGGTGGAACAAACTCCCTCACGACGCCAGGACAGCGGAGTCAATCCTGCCACCTTCCGGAGACACCTGAAACCCCACCTCTTTAAGGAATACCTAGGATAGGATAAGTAATCCCTCTCACCCCCCCCTTAAGTTTTAGATGCACTATTGTAAAGTGACTGTTCCACTGGATGTCATAGGGTGAATGCACCAATTTGTAAGTCGCTCTGGATAAGAGCGTCTGCTAAATGACTTAAATGTAAATGTAAATGT
>NW_025758972.1:0-4844 GCF_021184085.1 Oncorhynchus gorbuscha | reverse complement strand
GGTGAATTATAGATGAGGATCCGACAGGGCAGGTACGGAAAACAAGAAGAGAAATAGGGACTCTAATCAGGGAAAAGGATCGGGAACAGGTGTGGGAAGACTAAATGATGATTAGGGGAATAGGAACAGCTGGGAGCAGGAACGGGCGATAGAGAGAAGAGAGAGCGAGAGAGTGAGAGAGGGAGGGGAGAGAGAGGGATAGAAAGAGGAAAGAACCTAATAAGACCAGCAGAGGGAAACGAATAGAATGGGAAGCACAGGGACAAGACATGATAATTAATGACAAAACATGACAGTACCCCCACTCACCGAGCGCCTCCTGGCGCACTCGAGGAGGAATCCTGGCGGCAACGGAGGAAATCATCAATGAGTGAACGGTCCAGCACGTCCCGAGACGGAACCCAACTCCTCTCCTCAGGACCGTAACCCTCCCAATCCACTAAGTATTGGTGACCCCGTCCCGAGAACGCATGTCCATGATCTTATGTACCTTGTAAATAGGTGCGCTCTCGACAAGGACGGGAGGGGAGGGAAGACGAACGGGGTGCGAAGAAAGGGCTTAACACAGGAGACATGGAAGACAGGATGGACGCGACGAAGATGTCGCGGAAGGAGAAGCAGTCGCACAGCGACAGGATTGACGACCTGGGAGACACGGAACGGACCAATGAACCGCGGAGTCAACTTACGAGAAGCTGTCGTAAGAGGAAGGTTGCGAGTGGAAAGCCACACTCTCTGGCCGCAACAATACCTTGGACTCTTAATCCTGCGTTTATTGGCGGCTCTCACAGTCTGTGCCCTGTAGCGGCAAAGTGCAGACCTCACCCTCCTCCAGGTGCGCTCACAACGTTGGACAAACGCTTGAGCGGAGGGAACGCTGGACTCGGCAAGCTGGGAAGAGAATAGAGGAGGCTGGTAACCCAGACTACTCTGAAACGGAGATAACCCGGTAGCAGACGAAGGAAGCGAGTTGTGAGCGTATTCTGCCCAGGGGAGCTGTTCTGCCCAAGACGCAGGGTTTCTGAAAGAAAGGCTGCGTAGTATGCGACCAATCGTCTGATTGGCCCTCTCTGCTTGACCGTTAGACTGGGGATGAAACCCGGAAGAGAGACTGACGGACGCACCAATCAAGCGACAGAACTCCCTCCAAAACTGTGACGTGAATTGCGGGCCTCTGTCTGAAACGGCGTCTAACGGGAGGCCATGAATTCTGAACACATTCTCGATAATGATTTGTGCCGTCTCCTTAGCGGAAGGAAGTTTAGCGAGGGAATGAAATGTGCCGCCTTAGAGAACCTATCGACAACCGTAAGAATCACAGTCTTCCCCGCAGACAAAGGCAGACCGGTAATGAAGTCTAGGGCGATGTGAGACCATGGTCGAGAAGGAATGGGGAGCGGTCTGAGACGACCGGCAGGAGGAGAGTTACCCGACTTAGTCTGCGCGCAGTCCGAACAAGCAGCCACGAAGCGGCGCGTGTCACGCTCCTGAGTCGGCCACCAAAGCGCTGGCGAATAGACGCAAGAGTGCCTCGAACACCGGGATGACCAGCTAACTTGGCAGAGTGAGCCCACTGAAGAACAGCCAGACGAGTGGAAACAGGAACGAAAGGAGGTTACTAGGACAAGCGCGCGGCGACGCAGTGTGCGTGAGTGCTTGCTTAACCTGTCTTTCAATTCCCCAGACTGTCAACCCGACAACACGCCCATAAGGAAGAATCCCCTCGGGATCAGTAGAAGCCACAGAAGAACTAAACAGACGGGATAAGGCATCAGGCTTGGTGTTCTTGCTACCCGGACGGTAAGAAATCACAAACTCGAAACGAGCGAAAAACAACGCCCAACGAGCTTGACGGGCATTAAGTCGTTTGGCAGAACGGATGTACTCAAGGTTCTTATGGTCTGTCCAAACGACAAAGGAACGGTCGCCCCCTCCAACCACTGTCGCCATTCGCCTAGGGCTAAGCGGATGGCGAGCAGTTCACGATTACCCACATCATAGTTGCGCTCAGATGGCGACAGGCGATGAGAAAAATAAGCGCAAGGATGAACCTTATCGTCAGACTGGAAGCGCTGGGATAGAATGGCTCCCACGCCTACCTCTGAAGCGTCAACCTCGACAATGAATTGTCTAGTGACGTCAGGAGTAACGAGGATAGGAGCGGACGTAAAACGTTCTTTTAGAAGATCAAAAGCTCCCTGGGCGGAACCGGACCACTTAAAACACGTCTTGACAGAAGTAAGAGCTGTGAGAGGGGCAGCAACTTGACCGAAATTACGAATGAAACGCCGATAGAAATTAGCGAAACCTAAAAAGCGCTGCAACTCGACACGTGACCTTGGAGCGGGCCAATCACTGACAGCTTGGACCTTAGCGGAATCCATCTGAATGCCTTCAGCGGAAATAACGGAACCGAGAAAAGTAACGGAGGAGACATGAAAAGAGCACTTCTCAGCCTTTACGTAGAGACAATTCTCTAAAGGCGCTGTAGAACACGTCGAACGTGCTGAACATGAATCTCGAGTGACGGTGAAAAAATCAGGATATCGTCAAGATAGACAAAAACAAAGATGTTCAGCATGTCTCTCAGAACATCATTAACTAATGCCTGAAAAACAGCTGGCGCATTGGCGAGACCAAACGGCAGAACCCGGTACTCAAAATGCCCTAACGGAGTGTTAAACGCCGTTTTCCACTCGTCCCCCTCTCTGATGCGCACGAGATGGTAAGCGTTACGAAGGTCCAACTTAGTAAAGCACCTGGCTCCCTGCAGAATCTCGAAGGCTGATGACATAAGGGGAAGCGGATAACGATTCTTAACCGTTATGTCATTCAGCCCTCGATAATCCACGCAGGGGCGCAGAGTACCGTCCTTCTTCTTAACAAAAAAGAACCCCGCCCCGGCCGGAGAGGAAGAAGGCACTATGGTACCGGCGTCAAGAGACACAGATAAATAATCCTCGAGAGCCTTACGTTCGGGAGCCGACAGAGAGTATAGTCTACCCCGAGGAGGAGTGGTCCCCGGAAGGAGATCAATACTACAATCATACGACCGGTGAGGAGGAAGGGAGTTGGCTCGGGACCGACTGAAGACCGTGCGCAGATCATGATATTCCTCCGGCACTCCTGTCAAATCGCCAGGTTCCTCCTGAGAAGTGGGGACAGAAGAAATGGGAGGGATGGCAGACATTAAGCACTTCACATGACAAGATACGTTCCAGGATAGGATAGAATTACAAGACCAATTAATAGAAGGATTATGACATACTAGCCAGGGATGACCCAAAACAACAGGTGTGAAGGTGAACGAAAAATCAAAAAAGAAATAGTCTCACTGTGGTTACCAGATACTGTGAGAGTTAAAGGTAGTGTCTCAAATCTGATACTGGGAAGATGACTACCATCTAAGGCAAACATGGGCGTAGGCTTGTCTAACTGTCTGAAAGGAATGTTATGTTTCCGAACCCATGCTTCGTCCATGAAACAACCCTCAGCCCCAGAGTCAATCAAGGCACTGCATGTAGCACCCGAACCGGTCCAGCGTAGATGGACCGACATAGTAGTACAGGATCTAGATGAAGAGACCTGAGTAGTAGCGCTCACCAGTAGCCCTCCGCTTACTGATGGGCTCTGGCCTCTTACTGGACATGAATTAACAAAATGTCCATCAAATCCGCAATAGAGGCACAGGCGGTTGGTGATCCTCCGTTCCCTCTCCTTAGTCGAGATGCGAATCCCTCCCAGCTGCATGGGCTCAGTCTCAGAGCCAGAGGAGGGAGATGGTTGCGATGCGGAGCAGGGAAACACCGTTGATGCGAGCTCTCTTCCACGAGCCTGGTGACGAAGATCTACCCGTCGTTCTATGCGGATGGCGAGAGCAATCAAAGAGTCCACACTGGAAGGAACCTCCCGAGAGAGAATCTCATCTTTGACCACTGTGTGGAGTCCCTCCAGAAAACGAGCGAGCAGCGCCGGCTCGTTCCAGTCACTAGAGGCAGCAAGAGTACGAAACTCTATAGAGTAATCCGTTATGGATCGATCACCTTGGCATAGGGAAGCCAGGACCCTAGAAGCCTCCCCACCAAAAACTGAACGGTCAAAAACCCGAATCATCTCCTCTTTAAAGTTCTGGTAATTGTTAGAACAATCAGCCCTTGCCTCCCAGATAGCTGTGCCCCACTCTCGGGCCCGGCCAGTAAGGAGTGAAATGACGTAAGCAACCCGAGCTCTCTCTCTAGAGTATGTGTTGGGTTGGAGAGAGAACACAATCTCACACTGGGTGAGAAAGGAGCGGCACTCAGTGGGCTGCCCGGAGTAGCAAGGTGGGTTATTAACCCTAGGTTCTGGAGGCTCGGCAGGCCAGGAAGTAACAGGTGGCACGAGACGAAGACTCTGGAACTGTCCAGAGAGGTCGGAAACCTGAGCGGCCAGGTTCTCCACGGCATGGCGAGCAGCAGACAATTCCTGCTCGTGTCTGCCGAGCATGGCTCCTTGGATCTCGACGGCAGTGTTACGAGCGTCTGTAGTCGCTGGGTCCATTCCTCGGTCGGATCCTTCTGTCATGCAGGTGAATGAGGACCCAAAAGCGACTTGGCGAAAACAGAGTATTTAATCCAGTAATAAACTTTACAAAAAAAAAGCATAATACTACTCGTAAAAGGGAAGACGAGAACAGACTGGAGACTTGATCGAGAACTGCAGGTTGCCTCGGGAAGGCACTTGAACCTAGCAGACTCAGACACCTGCTCACCACGCAGCATCTGAGGGAAACACGACACGACAGGGCAAAACATAGACACAGCACGGTGAATTATAGATGAGGATCCGACAGGGCAGGTACGGAA
>NW_025758971.1:0-4844 GCF_021184085.1 Oncorhynchus gorbuscha | reverse complement strand
CTTACAGTGAAAGCTTACATACAAGCTCTTAACCAAAAATGCAGTTTTAAGAAAAAGTGTTAAGTAAAAAAATAGATGAGTAAAAAAAGTTAAAAGAGCAGCAGTAGAATAACAGTAGCGAGGTTATATACAGGGAACCCACTAGAGAGTCAATGTGCAGGGGGCGCCAGTTAGTTTAGGATATTGAGATATGTACATGTAGGTAAAGTTAAAGTAAAAATTATCCTAACATGCCAGTGTTAATTCTCTAACCTGCTCGTAAATTCTCCCTAACCTGCTGATTGGGCTGGGTTAAGCTGGGTAAGTCCTCCTGACCTTTTGTTAGTTCTCTAACCTGCTGCACTAGATTCTTGTAAAATGCAGGGTTGATTCTCCCACACTGCTGAGTACGTTCTCCTAACCTGCTGTGTTAATTAACCCTATATGCAGTGTTAGCTCTCCTAAACATCAGATTAGATTCGATCAGCTCTCATAACCTGCTGTGTAAGCTCCCCTAACCTGCAGGGTAAGTTATCCTAAACTGATGGGTAAGCTCTCCAAACCTGCTGTGTTAGTTCTCCTAAACTGCTGTGTTAGTTCTCCTAAACTGCTGCGTTAGTTCTTGTAACCTGCTGTGATAATTCTCCTTACCGGCTGTGTTAATTCTCCAAAACTGCTGTTAGCTCTCCAAAACTGCAGTGTTAATCCTAATGGGTAAGATTAATCAATCAATCAAATGTATTTATAAAGCCCTTCGTACATCAGCTGATGTCACAAAGTGCTGTACAGAAACCCAGCCTAAAACCCCAAACAGCAAGCAATGCAGGTGTAGAAGCACGGTGGCTAGGAAAACTCTCTAGAAAGGCCAGAACTTAGGAAGAAACCTATAGAGAGGAACCAGGCTATAAGGGGTGGCCGGTCCTCTTCTGGCTGTGCCAGTGGAGATTATAACAGAACATGACCAAGATGTTCTCAGATAACAATAATAATCACATTGGTTGTAGAGGGTGCAACAGGTCAGCACCTCAGGAGTAAATGTCAGTTGGCTCTTCATAGCATATCATTCAGAGAGTCTCTACCGCTCCTGCTGTCTCTGGGAGTTGAAAACAGCAAGTCTGGGAAGGGTAGCACGTCCGGTGAACAGGTGAGGGTTCCATAGCCGCCCAGGCAGAATAGTTGAAACTGGAGCAGCAGCACGGCCAGGTGGACTGGGGACAGCAAGGAGTCATCAGGCCAGGTATTCTGAGGCACGGTCTTAGGGCTCAGGTCCTCTGAGAAGAGAGAAGAAAGAAAAGAAGAAGAAAGAAAGAAGAAAGAAGAAAGAAAGAAAGAAAGAAAGAGAAGAAAGAGAGAGAATTGAAGAGAGCATACTTAAATTCACACAGGATAACGGATAAGACAAGATAAATACTCCAGATATAACAGACTGACCCTAGCCCCCGACACATAAACAATTGCAGCATAAATACTGGAGGCTGAGACAGGAGGGGTCAGGAGACACTGTGACCCCGTCAGCCGTGCCCGGGCAGAGACCAAACAGGCAGGATATAACCCCACCCACTTCGCCCCCCAAACCCCCCAAAACACTAGAGGATATCTCAACCATCAACTAGCCATCCTGGTATACCCCACAAAGATCTCCCCTACGGCACAACCAAAGGGTGGGGGGCCAACCCGGACTGGAGGATCACATCAGTGACTCAACCCACTCAAGTGACGCACCCCTCCTAGGGATGGTATGGAAGAGCACCAGTGACTCCAGCCCCAGTAATAGGGTTTGAGGCAGAGAATCCCAGCGGAGAGAGGGGAACCGACCAGGCAGAGAGGGCTGTTTGCGTTGCTCAGTGCCTTTCCGTTCACCTTCACACTCCTGGGCCAGACTACACTCAATCATAGGACCTACTGAAGAGATGAGTCTTCAATAAAGACTTAACGATTAAGACCAAGTCTGCGTCTCACGTGGATAGGCAGACCATTCCATAAAAATGGAGCTCTATAGGAGAAAGCCCTGCCTCCAGCTTTTTGCTAGGAATTCTAGGTACTAGGAGGCCTGCGTCTCGTCACCGTAGCGTACGTGTAGGTAGGTGCAGGACCAAATCGGAAAGATAGGTAGCAGCAAGCCCATGTAATGCTTTGTAGGTTAGCAGTAAAATCTTGAAATCAGCCCTTGCCTTAACAGGAAGCCAGTATGATCAAATTGTTTGGTTCTAGTCAAGATTCTAGCAGCCGTGTTCAGCATTAACTGAAGTTTATTTATTGCTTTATCCGGGTAGCCGGAAAGTAGAGCATTGGAGTAGTCAAAACCTAGAAGTGACAAAAACATGGATTAATTTTCTGCATAATTGTTTGACAGAAAGCTTCTGATTTTTTCAATCTGTACTTGAAACAGTCTTGATATATCCGTCGAAAGAGATCAGGGTCAGAGTAACGCCGAGGTCATTCACAGTTTTATTTGAGATGACTGTACAATCATCATGATTAATTGTCAGATTGAACAGAATGTCTCTTTTTTTCTTGTGACCTGGAACTAGCATCTCTGTTTTGTCCGAGTTAAAGCAGAACATTTTCCGCCATCCACTTCCTTATGTCTGAAATACAGGCTTCCAGGTAGGGCAATTTTGGGGCTTCACCATGTTTCGAAATGTACAGCTGTGTGTCGTCCGCATAGCAGTGAAAGTTAACATTATGTTTCCGAATGACATCACCAAAAGGTAAAATATATAGTGAAAACAATAGTGGTCCTAAAAACGGAGCCTTGAGGAACACTGAAATCTACAGTTTATTTGTCAGAGGACAAAAAATAAACAAAGTGATATCTTTCTGACAGATAAGATCTAAACCAGGCCAGAACTTGTCCGTGTAGACCAATTTGGGTTTCCAATATCTCCAAAGAATGTGGTGATCGATGGTATCAAAAGCAGCACTAATGTCTAGGAGCACCAGGACAGATGCAGAGCCTCGGTCTGACACCTTCAAAGGTAATTTACGACCTTCAAATGCAGTCTCAGTGTTATGATGGGGGTCTAAAACCAGAGTGAAGTGTTTTTGCATACATTGTATATATTTGTCTTCAGGAAGGCAGTGAGTAGCTGCGCAACAGCTTTTTCTAACATTTTTGAGAGGAAATGGAGATTTGATACAGGCCGATAGTTTTTTAAATATTTTCTAGGTCAAGGTTTGGCTTTTCAAGAGAGGCTTTATTACTGACACTTGAGTTTGGTAGGTCAACGAGGTCAAAGTAAATGTTAAGGTCAACTACGAGACAGCCTATAGGGAGGAGGTCAGAGACCTGGCCGGGTGGTGCCAGATAACAACCTATCCCTCAACGTAACCAAGACTAAGGAGATGATTGTGGACTACAGGAAAAGGAGGACCGAGCACGCCCATTCTCAACGACGTGGGCTGTAGTGGAGCAGGTTGGAGAGCTTCAAATTCCTTGGTGTCCACATCAACAACAAACTAGAATGATCCAAACACACCAAGACAGTCGTGAAGAGGGCCCGACAAAGACTATTCCCCCTCAAGAAACTAAAAGATTTGGTACCAAATTCATTAAAAAATCCTGCAATGTGATTTTCTGGATTTTCCCCCATTTTGTCTGTCATAGTTGAAGTGTACCTATGATGAAATTACAGGCCTCTCTCATCTTTTTAAGTGGGAGAATTGCACAATTGGTGGCTGACAAAATACTTTTTTTGCCCCACTGTATGCATAGTCGCTTAACTATACATTCATGTACATACTAACTCAATTGGTCCGACCAACCAGTGCTCCACGCACATTGGCTAACTGGGCTTAGTTGGAATATAGGGTCCAGTATGCAGCTTGAAGGTTTAGAGGCCATGATTATTTTCATCAATGTGTCAAGAGATATAATATTTAAAAACTTGAGTGTCTCCCTTGATCCTAGATCCTGGCAGAGTTGTGCAGACTCAGGACAACTGAGCTTTGAAGGAATATTCAGATTTAAAGAAGAGTCCGTATTTTGCTTTCTAATGACCATGTTCTTTTCCTCAAAGAAGTTCATGGTTTGTCACTGCTGAAGTAGAAGCCATCCTCTCTGGGAATGTTGCTTTTTAGTTACTTTTTGCGACAGTATCAAAAATACATTTTTGGATTGTTCTTATTTTCTCAATTAAGTTGGAAAAATAGATGATCGAGCTGCAGTGAGGGCTTGTCGATACCCATTTCCATTCCAATTTTCTGGAAGCTTGCTCGGGTATTTTCTGTATACCACGTAGCTAGTTTTCGTATGACAAATGTTTTTTGTTTTTAGGGGTGTGACTGCATCTAGGGTATTGCGCAAGGTTAAATTGGAGTTCCTCAGTTAGGTGGTTATTAACTGATTTCTGTACTCTGGCATCCTTGGGTGGGGTGGAGGGAGTCTGGAAGGGCATCTAGGAATCTTTGGGTTGTCAGAGAATTTATAGCACGGCTTTTGATGATCCTTGGATCGCGTCCTAGAAGATTATTTGTTGCGATTGCAAACATAATAAAATGGTGGTCTGATAGTCCAGGATTATGAGGAAAAACAGTAAGATCCACAACATGTATTCCACGGGACAATACTAGGTCCAGAGTATGACAGTGGCAGTGAGTAGGTCTAGAGACATGTTGGATAAAACCTATTGAGTTGATGATGACTCTGAAAGTCTTTTTTGGAGTGGGTATGTGACTTTTCCATGTGAATATTAAATTCACAAAAGTAGAATATTATCTGCCATGACTACAAGGTCCGATAGAATTCAGGGGACTAAGTGAGGAATCGCTTTATATGGCCCAGGAGGCTTGTAAACAGAAGCTATAAAAAGTGATTGAGTAGGCTGCATAGATTTCATGACTAGAAGCTCAAATGACAAAGTCTT
>NW_025758970.1:0-4844 GCF_021184085.1 Oncorhynchus gorbuscha | reverse complement strand
TGACTCTAATCTGATAGTGGTAGATACCTAGTCCCTTATGACCTAATCTGATAGTGGTAGAATACCAGTCTCCTTTATGACTCTAATAGGGGTAGATGTCTAGTCTCCTTTATGACTCTAATCTGGTAGTGGTAGATACCTAGTCTCCTTTATGACTCTAATCTGATAGTGGTAGATGTCTAGTCTCCTTTATGACTCTAATCTGGTAGTGGTAGTGGGGCGGTAGATGCCTAGTCTCCTTTTATGACTCTAATCTGATAGTGGTAGATGCCTAGTCTCCTTTATGACTCTAATCTGGACAGTGGTAGTGGGGTGGTAGATGCCTAGTCTCCTTTATGACTCTAATCTGGTAGTGGTAGATGTCTAGTCTCCTTTATGACTCTAATCTGAAGATCCTAGTCTCTTTATGACAATCTGATAGTAGATGTAGTCTCTTGACTCTAATCTGGTGGTAGGGGGAGATACCTAGTCTCCTTTATGACTCTAATCTGATAGTGGTAGATATCTAGTCTCTTTTATGACTCTAATCTGATAGTGGTAGATGCCTAGTCTCCTTTATGACTCTAATCTGAGTAGTGGTAGATACCTAGTCTCCTTTATGACTCTAATCTGATAGTGGTAGATGCCTAGTCTCCTTTATGACTCTAATCTGATAGTGGTAGATACCTAGTCTCCTTTATGACTCTAATCTGATAGTGGTAGATGTCTAGTCTCCTTTATGACTCTAATCTGATAGTGGTAGATACCTAGTCTCCTTTATGACTCTAATCTGGATAGTGGTAGATACCTAGTCTCCTTTATGACTCTAATCTGGTAGTGGTAGTGGGGTGGTAGATGTCTAGTCTCCTTTATGACTCTAATCTGAGTAGTGGTAGATACCTAGTCTCCTTTATGACTCTAATCTGGTAGTGGTAGATGTCTAGTCTCCTTTATGACTCTAATCTGGTAGTGGTAGTGGGGTGGTAAAGGCAGATACCCCAGCCCCATGTTCCCAATCTGGCAGTGGCAGATGTCTAGTCTCCCTTTATGACCTAATCTGGTATAGATACCAGTCTCCTTTATGTCTCTAACTGTAGGTGAGACGTTCAGTCTCCTTATGACTCTTAATTCATAGTGGTAGATACTTCTAGTCTCCTTTATGACTCTAATCTGATAGTGGTAGATACCTAGTCTCCTTTATGACTTCTAATCTGTAGTGGTAGATACCAGTCTCCTTTTATGACTCTAATCTGATAGTGGTAGATACCTAGTCTCCTTTATGACTCTAATCTGATAGTGGTAGATACCTAGTCCCTTAGACTTAATCTGATAGTGGTAGGGGGTAGATACCAGTCTCCTTATGACTCTAATCTGGTAGTGGGTAGTGGGGTGGCAGATACCTCCAGTCTCCATGACTCTAATCTGACAGTGGCAGTGGGGTAGATGGCTTACTCTTAGTGACTCTCGAATCTGATAGTGGTAGATGTCTAGTCTCCTTTATGACTAATCTCTGGTAGTGGTAGTAGTAGATGTCTATCTCCTCTTTAGACTCTAATTCAGTGTGATGCCTCAGTCTCCTTATGACTCTAATCTGGTAGTGTAGATACCAGTCTCCTTTTATGACTCTAATCTGATAGTGGTAGATGCTCTAGTCTCCTTTATGACTCTAATCTGGTAGTGGCAGTGGGGGTAGATGTCTAGTCTCCTTTATGACTCTAATCTGGTAGTGGTAGTGGGGTGGTAGATACCAGTCTCTTATGACTCTAATCTGGTAGTGGTAGATGTCTAGTCTCCTTTATGACTCTAATCTGATAGTGGTGGGCAGATGTCTAGTCTCCTTATGACTCTAATCTGATAGTGGTAGATGTCTAGTCTCCTTTAGTGACTCTAATCTGGTAGTGGTAGTGGGGTGGTAGATACCTAGTCTCCTTATGACTGGATCTGAAGTGGGTGGTAGATGTCTGTGTCTCCTTTATGACTCTAATCTGATAGTGGTAGATACCTAGTCTCCTTTATGACTCTAATTCATAGTGGTAGATACTCTAGTCTCTTTATGACTCTAATTCGATAGTGTAGATACCTAGTCTCCTTTATGACTCTAATCTGATAGTGGTAGATACCTAGTCTCCTTTATGACCTCTAATCTGACATAGTAGATGTCTAGTCTCCTTTATGACTCTAATCTGATAGTGGTAGATACCTAGTCTCCTTTTATGACTCTAATCTGATAGTGGTAGTGGGGTGGTAGATATCATAGTCTCCTTTATGACTCTAATCTGGTAGTGTAGTGGGGGTGGTAGATGTCTAGGCCCCTTATGACTCTAATCTGATAGTGGTAGATACCAAGTCTCCTTTATGACTCTAATCTGGTAGTGGTAGTAAGGTAGATACTCTGGGGTCTCCTTTATGACCTAATCTGATAGTGGGGTAGAGATACCTAGTCTCCTTTATGACTCTAACTATAGTGGTAGATACCTAGTCTCCACACTTCCTGCACAGAGTAATCTGGTAGTGAGAGGTGGTAGATACCAGTCTCCTTTATGACTTAATCTGATAGTGGTAGATACCTAGTCTCCTTTAAGGACTCAATTATAGTGGTAGATACCTAGCCTCCTTTATGACTTAATCTGATAGTGGCAGATACCAGTCTCCTTATATGACTCTAATCTGATAGTGGTAGTAAGTGGTAGATACCAGTCTCCTTTAAGATTTCTAATCTGGTAGTGGTAGATGTCTAGTCTCCTTTATGACTCTAATCTGATAGTGGTAGATACCTAGTCTCCTTTATGACTCTAATCTGGTAGTGGTAGATACCTAGTCTCCTTTATGACTCTAATCTGGTAGTGGTAGATACCTAGTCTCCTTTATGACTCTAATCTGGTAGTGGTAGATACCTAGTCTCCTTTATGACTCTAATCTGATAGTGGTAGATGTCTAGTCTCCTTTATGACTCTAATCTGATAGTGGTAGTGGGGTGGTAGATACCTAGTCTCCTTTATGACTCTAATCTGGTAGTGGTAGATGTCTAGTCTCCTTTATGACTCTAATCTGGTAGTGGTAGATACCTAGTCTCCTTTATGACTCTAATCTGATAGTGGTAGATGTCTAGTCTCCTTTATGACTCTAATCTGGTAGTGGTAGTGGGGTGGTAGATGTCTAGTCTCCTTTATGACTCTAATCTGATAGTGGTAGTGGGGTGGTAGATACCTAGTCTCCTTTATGACTCTAATCTGGTAGTGGTAGATACCTAGTCTCCTTTATGACTCTAATCTGATAGTGGTAGATACCTAGTCTCCTTTATGACTCTAATCTGATAGTGGTAGATACCTAGTCTCCTTTATGACTCTAATCTGATAGTGGTAGATGTCTAGTCTCCTTTATGACTCTAATCTGATAGTGGTAGATACCTAGTCTCCTTTATGACTCTAATCTGATAGTGGTAGTGGGGTGGTAGATACCTAGTCTCCTTTATGACTCTAATCTGGATAGTGGTAGATGTCTAGTCTCCTTTATGACTCTAATCTGATAGTGGTAGATACCTAGTCTCCTTTATGACTCTAATCTGGTAGTGGTAGTGGGGTGGTAGATACCTAGTCTCCTTTATGACTCTAATCTGGTAGTGGTAGTGGGGTGGTAGATGTCTAGTCTCCTTTATGACTCTAATCTGGTCGTGGTAGATACCTAGTCTCCTTTATGACTCTAATCTGATAGTGGTAGATGTCTAGTCTCCTTTATGACTCTAATCTGGTAGTGGTAGATACCTAGTCTCCTTTATGACTCTAATCTGGTAGTGGTAGATACCTAGTCTCCTTTATGACTCTAATCTGATAGTGGTAGATACCTAGTCTCCTTTATGACTCTAATCTGATAGTGGTAGATACCTAGTCTCCTTTATGACTCTAATCTGATAGTGGTAGATACCTAGTCTCCTTTATGACTCTAATCTGATAGTGGTAGATACCTAGTCTCCTTTATGACTCTAATCTGATAGGTAGTGGTAGATACCTAGTCTCCTTTATGACTCTAATCTGATAGTGGTAGATACCTAGTCTCCTTTATGACTCTAATCTGATAGTGGTAGTGGTAGATACCTAGTCTCCTTTATGACTCTAATCTGGATGGAGTGGGTGGTAGATACCTAGTCTCCTTTATGACTCTAATCTGGTAGTGGTAGATACCTAGTCTCCTTTATGACTCTAATCTGATAGTGGTAGAGTGGCTCTAGTCTCCTTTATGACTCTAATCTGTAGTGGTAGTGGGGTGGTAGATACCTAGTCTCCTTTATGACTCTAATCTGGTAGTGGTAGATACCTAGTCTCCTTTATGACTCTAATCTGGTAGTGGTAGTGGGGTGGTAGATACCTAGTCTCCTTTATGACTCTAATCTGGTAGTGGTAGATACCTAGTCTCCTTTATGACTCTAATCTGATAGTGGTAGATGTCTAGTCTCCTTTATGACTCTAATCTGATAGTGGTAGGGATGGCTCTAGTCTCCTTTATGACTCTAATCTGGTAGTGGTAGATGTCTAGTCTCCTTTATGACTCTAATCTGGTAGTGGTAGATACCTAGTCTCCTTTATGACTCTAATCTGATAGTGGTAGATACCTAGTCTCCTTTATGACTCTAATCTGCAGTGGTAGTGGGTGGTAGATACCTAGTCTCCTTTATGACTCCCTAATCTGATAGTGGTAGTGGGGTGGTAGATACCTAGTCTCCTTTATGACTCTAATCTGATAGTGGTAGATACCTAGTCTCCTTTATGACTCTAATCTGGTAGTGGTAGATGTCTAGTTCCCTTTATGACTCTAATCTGATAGTGGTAGATACCTAGTCTCCTTTTATGACTCTAATCTGGTAGTGGTAG
>NW_025758969.1:0-4844 GCF_021184085.1 Oncorhynchus gorbuscha | reverse complement strand
GATCAGTCATACCACTATAAGACCAGTCATAAAATCAAATCAAATCAAATTTTATTTTGTCACATACACATGGTTAGCAGATGTTAATGCGAGTTTTCGAAATGCTTGTGCTTCTAGTTCCGACAATGCAGTGATAACCAACAAGTAATCTAACTAACAATTCCAAAACTACTGTCTTATACACAGTGTAAGGGGATAAGGAATATGTACATAAGGATATATGAATGAGTGATGGTACAGAGCAGCATACAGTAGATGGTATCGAGTACAGTATATACATATGAGATGAGTATGTAGACAAAGTAAACAAAGTGGCATAGTTAAAGTGGCTAGTGATACATGTATTACATAAGGATGCAGTTGATGATGTAGAGTACAGTATATACGTATGCATATGAGATAAATAATGTAGGGTAAGTAACATTATATAAGGTAGCATTGTTTAAAGTGGCTAGTGATATATTTACATCATTTCCCATCAATTCCCATTATTAAAGTGGCTGGAGTTGGGTCAGTGTCAATGACAGTGTGTTGGCAGCAGCCACTCAATGTTAGTGGTGGCTGTTTAACAGTCTGATGGCCTTGAGATAGAAGCTGTTTTTCAGTCTCTCGGCCCCAGCTTTGATGCACCTGTACTGACCTCGCCTTCTGGATGATAGCGGGGTGAACAGGCAGTGGTTCGGGTGGTTGATGTCCTTGATGATCTTTATGGCCTTCCTGTAACATCGGGTGGTGTAGGTGTCCTGGAGGGCAGGTAGTTTGCCCCCGGTGATGCGTTGTGCAGACCTCACTACCCTCTGGTGAGCCTTACGGTTGAGGGCGGAGCAGTTGCCGTACCAGGCGGTGATACAGCCCGCCAGGATGCTCTCGATTGTGCATCTGTAGAAGTTTGTGAGTGCTTTTGTTGACAAGCCATATTTTTTCAGCCTCCTGAGGTTGAAGAGGCGCTGCTGCGCCTTCTTCACGATGCTGTCAGTGTGAGTGGACCAATTCAGTTTGTCTGTGATGTGTATGCCGAGGAACTTAAAACTTGCTACTCTCTCCACTACTGTTCCATCGATGTGGATAAGGGGGTGTTCCCTCTGCTGTTTCCTGAAGTCCACAATCATCTCCTTAGTTTTGTTGACGTTGAGTGTGAGGTTATTTTCCTGACACCACACTCCGAGGGCCCTCACCTCCTCCCTGTAGGCCGTCTCGTCGTTGTTGGTAATCAAGCCTACCACTGTCGTGTCGTCCGCAAACTTGATGATTGAGTTGGAGGCGTGCGTGGCCACGCAGTCGTGGGTGAACAGGGAGTACAGGAGAGGGCTCAGAACGCACCCTTGTGGGGCCCCCGTGTTGAGGATCAGCGGGGAGGAGATGTTGTTGCCTACCCTCACCACCTGGGGGCGGCCCGTCAGGAAGTCCAGTACCCAGTTGCACAGGGCGGGGTTGAGACCCAGGGTCTCGAGCTTGATGACGAGCTTGGAGGGTACTATGGTGTTGAATGCCGAGCTGTAGTCGATGAACAGCATTCTCACATAGGTATTCCTCTTGTCCAGGTGGGTTAGGGCAGTGTGCAGTGTGGTTGAGATTGCATCGTCTGTGGACCTATTTGGGCGGTAAGCAAATTGGAGTGGGTCTAGGGTGTCAGGCAGGGTGGAGGTGATATGGTCCTTGACTAGTCTCTCAAAGCACTTCATGATGACGGAAGTGAGTGCCACGGGGCGGTAGTCGTTTAGCTCAGTTACCTTAGCTTTCTTGGTAACTGAGCTAAACGACTACCGCCCCATAGCACTCACTACCGCCCCGTAGGACTCACTACATATCCAGTCATAACACTACAGATCCAGTCATAACACTACAGATCCAGTCATAACACTACAGATCCAGTCATAACACTACAGATCCAGTCATAACACTATAAGACCAGTCATAACACTATAAGACCAGTCATAACACTACAGGACCAGTCATACCACTATAAGACCAGTCATAACACTACATATCCTGTCATAACACTACAGATCCAGTCATAACACTACAGGACCAGTCATAACACTACAGATCCAGTCATAACACTACAGGACCAGTCATAACACTACAGATCCAGTCATAACCCTACAGATCCAGTCATAACACTATAGGACCAGTCATAACACTATAAGACCAGAGGACCAGTCATAACATTACAGATCCAGTCATAACACTACAGATCCAGTCATAACACTACACATCCAGTGATAACACTACAGATCCAGTCATAACACTACAGATCCAGTCATAACACTATAGAACCAGTCATAACACTACATATCCTGTCATAACACTACAGATCCAGTCATAACACTACAGGACCAGTCATAACACTACAGATCCAGTCATAACACTACAGATCAGTCATAGCACTATAAGACCAGTGCTTAATACTACAGGACCAGTCATAACTTACTATAGGACCAGTCGCAACACTACAGATCCAGTGATAACACTACAGATCCAGTCATAACACTATAGATGATCATAACACTATAAGACCGAGGATGAATCATAACATTACAGATCCAGTCATAACACTACAGATCCAGTCTGCCAACACCTACATCCAGTGATAACACTACAGAACCAGTCATAACACTACAGATCCAGTCATAACACTACACATCCAGTGATAACACTACAGATCCAGTGATAACACTACAGATCCAGTCATAATACCAGGACCAGTCATGGCTTGCTGGGACCAGTCCCATAACACTACATATCCTGTCATAACACTACAGATCAGTCATAACACTACAGATCCAGTCATAACTTTTCTATAGGGACCAGTCCTTAATACAGATCAGTCATAACACTACCAGTCATAATACTACAGATCCAGTCATAACACTACAGGACCAGTCATACCACTATAAGACCAGTCATAACACTACAGGACCAGTCATAACACTATAAGACCAGTCATAACACTACATATCCTGTCATAACACTACAGATCCAGTCATAACACTACAGATCCAGTCATAACACTACATATCCTGTCATAACACTACAGATCCAGTCATAACACTACAGGACCAGTCATAACACTACAGATCCAGTCATAACACTACAGATCCAGTCATAGCACTATAGAACCAGTCTTAATACTACAGGACCAGTCATAACACTATAGGACCAGTCATAACACTACAGATCCAGTCATAACACTCCAGATCCAGTCATAACACTACATATCCAGTCATAACACTACAGATCCAGTGATAACACTACAGAACCAGTCATAACACTACAGATCCAGTCATAACACTCCAGATCCAGTCATAACACTCCAGATCCAGTCATAACACTACAGATCCAGTCATAACACTACAGATCCAGTGATAACACTACAGAACCAGTAGTGTGGTGGATGTTGAATGCACGTAAATGCCCATTACTCACCTTTTTCATTTTCTGTAAGAGTTTACCCACCAGTATATGGAGCGGTACTTTACTCACCACGAATGGCGATTAGCGTTTTCCCACCAATTATGTTTGACCACTACGTCACTGAACAGGATGGTATTATGGGCCCAGCGGACTGGGGGTCGTCAGTTTCTGGTGGCTCAAAGTTAGAAGATGTAGGGACATGCTGTCCAGTAGGTGGACTGAATCATTTCCTTGAAGTTTATAAAGAGACAGAGAATTCTGCATCAGTTAGGTTTTTCACCACAAAAGTCATGAGTAACGTGACAACGTTTTACAAAACAATTTCACATTTCAGTATTATTTTTTTCTTCTTCTTCCATGTCTTGTTAATTAAAAGGCCTGTCTCCCACCGACTGAGAAAAAACCCTCTGTGTTCTGCCCAGTTTTTGGAATACCTAATACAATCCATGCAACCTTGAATCGGCAGGAAATACGAGATTTCCGTACAGAGGTAAAGAAGAAGTTCATTTTTTTCCACGTCCTGTTCCAAAAACAATCTTCTTTTTCTCTCCTCTTTTCTTTCCCTCTCCTTTTTGACCGTGGCTGAGAGACTGAGAGGCTGAGAGGGGCTGAGAGGCTCGTTGGGCTGAGAGGGGCTGAGGGAATGAGAGGGGCTGAGAGGCTGAGGCAGGCCTCTGTTTGTGCTCCTGCAGCTGTGTGTTCAGCGCAGATTGGCCTCAGTCAGGGTCAGGGATAACAACACAGCAGAAAGCCGACTAACTCGGCCATGACCGGACAGTATACCCACAGAGACACCCCCATGTGACATTGAAATAATGCTGGTTTCCCACCATGCTGTTGACTGACTTTAATTCAAATTCTGTCTGTAGAGCAACAGAGGAATGTGAAGGTAAGCAGGAATGTGAAGGTAAGCAATTGTAGGCCTGTATAATAAGTTATAGATATTATTAGCATGTACAAGAATGGATGTGAGGGAGAGGGAGGGAAATAGAGAGAGAGAAAGAGGGAGAGAGTAATATTGCCAGAGAGAGAGAGAGAGAGAGAGAGAGAGAGAGAGAGAGAGAGAGAGAGAGAGAGAGAGAGAGAGAGAGAGAGATCCAGTTCTATATAGGCCCATTGGAAAGCCAAGGTGTGGTTTCTGGTTGTGGATAAAGGATGTTCGGGGACTGTGTGTTGGTGGCCACTTGCCAAACAGGATGAGAGAGAGAGGAAGGACAAGTGACAGCTACAGCCTGTGGCCTTATCACAGACGCCTCAGCACAGCTATTGTCCACATACACACAAGATAACTAAACACATGCATAACTAACCCAACAGGCGATAAATCAAAAAGTAGTCCCTCTTGTGTCCATCTACAAGCATCTATATCTATATTCTTGCCTATATTCTTGCACTGTGTGTGTGTGTGTGTGTGTGTGCCTATATTCTTG
>NW_025758968.1:0-4845 GCF_021184085.1 Oncorhynchus gorbuscha | reverse complement strand
TAAAGTAAATACAATCAAAAAACACAACTTTCACTCGAAATAGCGAGGACAAACTGGAGACTTCGATCTTGAACAGCAGGTGAACAGCAGGTTGCCTCGGGGAAGGCACTTGAACCAAACAGACTCAGACACCTGCTCACCACGCAGCATCTGAGGAAAACACGACACGACAGGGCGATACACAAACACAGCACGGTGAATTCTAGACAAGGAACCGACAGGGCAGAAACGAATAACAAGGAGAGAAATAGGGACTCTAATCAGGGGAAAGGATCGGGAACAGGTGTGGGAAGACTAAATGATTGATTAGGGGAATAGGAACAGCTGGGAGCAGGAGCGGAACGATAGAAGAAGAGAGCGGGAGAGTGAGAGAGGAGGAGAGAGGGATAGAAAGAGGAAAGAACCTAATAAGACCAGCAGAGGAAACGAATAGAATGGGAAGCACAGGGACAAGACAAGATAATAAATGACAAAACATGACAGTACCCCCACTCACCGGCGCCTCCTGGCGCACTCGAGAGGAATCCTGGCGGCAACGGAGGAAATCATCAATGAGTGAACGGTCCAGCACGTCCCGAGACGGAACCCAACTCCTCTCCTCAGGACCGTAACCCTCCCAATCCACTAAGTATTGGTGACCCCGTCCCGAGAACGCATGTCCATGATCTTATGTACCTTGTAAATAGGTGCGCTCTCGACAAGGACGGGAGGGAGGGAAAGACGAACGGGAGTGCGAAGAAAGGGCTTGACACAGGAGACATGGAAGACAGGATGGACGCGACGAAGATGTCGCGGAAGAAGCAGTCGCACAGCGGCAGGATTGGCGACCTGGGAGACACGGAGCGGACCAATGAGACTGACGGACGCACCAATCAAACGACAGAACTCCCTCCAAAACTGTGACGTGAATTGCGGGCCTCTGTCTGAAACGGCGTCTAACGGGAGGCCATGAATTCTGAACACATTCTCGATAATGATTTGTGCCGTCTCCTTAGCGGAAGGAAGTTTAGCGAGGGGAATGAAATGTGCCGCCTTAGAGAACCTATCGACAACCGTAAGAATCACAGTCTTCCCCGCAGACAAAGGCAGACCGGTAATGAAGTCTAGGGCGATGTGAGACCATGGTCGAGAAGGAATGGGGAGCGGTCTGAGACGACCGGCAGGAGGAGAGTTACCCGACTTAGTCTGCGCGCAGTCCGAACAAGCAGCCACGAAGCGGCGCGTGTCACGCTCCTGAGTCGGCCACCAAAAAGCGCTGGCGAATAGACGCAAGAGTGCCTCGAACACCGGGATGACCAGCTAACTTGGCAGAGTGAGCCCACTGAAGAACAGCCAGGCGAGTGGAAACAGGAACGAAAAGGTTACTAGGACAAGCGCAGCTGGCCCCGGCGCAGTGTGAAGTGAGTGCTTGCTTAACCTGTCTTTCAATTCCCCAGACTGTTAACCCGACAACACGCCCATAAGGAAGAATCCCTCGGGATCAGTAGAAACCACAGAAGAACTAAACAGACGGGATAAGGCATCAGGCTTGGTGTTCTTGCTACCCGGACGGTAAGAAATCACAAACTCGAAACGAGCGAAAAACAACGCCCAACGAGCTTGACGGGCATTAAGTCGTTTGGCAGAACGGATGTACTCAAGGTTCTTATGGTCTGTCCAAACGACAAAGGAACTCGATCGCCCCCTCCCAACCACTGTCGCCATTCGCCTAGGGCTAAGCGGATGGCCGAGCAGTTCTGATTTACCCACATCATAGTTGCGCTCAGATGGCGACAGGCGATGAGAAAAATAAAAGCAAGGATGAACCTTATCGTCAGACTGGAAGCTGGGATAGAATGGCTCCCCCGCCTACCTCTGAAGCGTCAACCTCGACAATGAATTGTCTAGTGACGTCAGGAGTACGAGGATAGGAGCGGACGTAAACGTTCTTTTAGAAGATCAAAAGCTCCCTGGGCGGAACCGGACCACTTAAAACACGTCTTGACATAAGAGCTGTGAGAGGCAGCAACTTGACCGAAATTACAATGAAAACGCCGATAGAAATTCGCGAAAACCCTAAAAGCGCTGCAACTCGACACGTGACCTTGGGCAGACCCAATCACTGACAGCTTGGACCTTAGCGGGAATCCATCACAGATACCTTCAGCGGAAATAACGGAACCGAGAAAAGTAACGGAGGAGACATGAAAAGAGCACTTCTCAACTGCGTGAGACAATTCTCTAAAGGCGCTGTAGAACACGTCGAACGTGCTGAACATGAATCTCGAGTGACGGTGAAAAAATCCATGTGCGTCAAGATAGACAAAAACAAGATGTTCAGCATGTCTCTCAGAACATCATTAACTAATGCCTGAAAAACAGCTGGCGCATTGGCGAGACCAAACGGCAGAACCCGGTACTCAAAATGCCCTAACGGAGTGTTAAACGCCGTTTTCCACTCGTCCCCCTCTCTGATGCGCACGAGATGGTAAGCGTTACGAAGGTCCAACTTAGTAAAGCACCTGGCTCCCTGCAGAATCTCGAAGGCTGATGACATAAGGGAAGCGGATAACGATTCTTAACCGTTATGTCATTCAGCCCTCGATAATCCACGCAGGGGCGCAGAGTACCGTCCTTCTTCTTAACAAAAAGAACCCCGCCCGGCCGGAGGGAAGAAGGCACTATGGTACCGGCGTCAAGAGACACAGATAAATAATCCTCGAGAGCCTTACGTTCGGGAGCCGACAGAGAGTATAGTCTACCCCGAGGAGGAGTGGTCCCCGGAAGGAGATCAATACTACAATCATACGACCGGTGAGGAGGAAGGGAGTTGGCTCGGGACCGACTGAAGACCGTGCGCAGATCATGATATTCCTCCGGCACTCCTGTCAAATCGCCAGGTTCCTCCTGAGAAGTGGGGACAGAAGAAATGGGAGGGATGGCAGACATTAAACACTTCACATGACAAGAAACGTTCCAGGATAGGATAGAATTACTAGACCAATTAATAGAAGGATTATGACATACTAGCCAGGGATGACCCAAAACAACAGGTGTAAACGGTGAACGAAAAATCAAAAAAGAAATAGTCTCACTGTGGTTACCAGATACTGTGAGAGTTAAAGGTAGTGTCTCAAATCTGATACTGGGAAGATGACTACCATCTAAGGCAAACATGGGCGTAGGCTTGTCTAACTGTCTGAAAGGAATGTTATGTTTCCGAACCCATGCTTCGTCCATGAAACAACCCTCAGCCCCAGAGTCAATCAAGGCACTGCATGTAGCACCCGAACCGGTCCAGCGTAGATGGACCGACATAATAGTACAAGATCTAGATGAAGAGACCTGAGTAGTAGCGCTCACCAGTAGCCCTCCGCTTACTGATGGGCTCTGGCCTCTTACTGGACATGAATTAACAAAATGTCCATCAAATCCGCAATAGAGGCACAGGCGGTTGGTGATCCTCCGTTCCCTCTCCTTAGTCGAGATGCGAATCCCTCCCAGCTGCATGGGCTCAGTCTCAGAGCCAGAGGAGGAGATGGTTGCGATGCGGAGCAGGGAAACACCGTTGATGCGAGCTCTCTTCCACGAGCCCGGTGACGAAGATCTACCCGTCGTTCTATGCGGATGGCGAGAGCAATCAAAGAGTCCACATCTGAAGGAACCTCCCGGGAGAGAATCTCATCCTTAACCACTGCGTGGAGTCCCTCCAGAAAACGAGCGAGCAGCGCCGGCTCGTTCCACTCACTAGAGGCAGCAAGAGTGCGAAACTCAATAGAATAATCCGTTATGGACCGTTCACCTTGGCATAGGGAAGCCAGGGCCCTAGAAGCCTCCCTACCAAAAACTGAACGGTCAAAAACCCGAATCATCTCCTCTTTAAAGTTCTGGTACTTGTTAGAGCAATCAGCCCTTGCCTCCCAGATAGCTGTGCCCCATTCTCGAGCCCGGCCAGTAAGGAGTGAAATGACGTAAGCAACCCGAGCTCTCTCTCTAGAGTATGTGTTGGGTTGGAGAGAGAACACAATCTCACACTGCGTGAGAAAGGAGCGGCACTCAGTGGGCTGCCCGGAGTAGCAAGGTGGGTTATTAACCCTAGGTTCTGGAGGCTCGGCAGGCCAGGAAGTAACAGGTGGCACGAGACGTAGACTCTGGAACTGTCCAGAGAGGTCGGAAACCTGAGCGGCCAGGTTCTCCACGGCATGGCGAGCAGCAGACAATTCCTGCTCGTGTCTGCCGAGCATGGCTCCTTGGATCTCGACGGCAGTGTAACGGCGTCTGAAGTCGCTGGGTCCATTCCTTGGTCGGTTCCTTCTGTCATGCAGGTGAAAGAGGACCCAAAAGCGACTTGGCGAAAACAGAGTCTTTAATCCAGTAAAGTAAATACAATCAAAAAAACACAACTTTCACTCGAAATGACGAGGACAAACTGGAGACTCGATCTTGAACAGCAGGTGAACAGCAGGTTGCCTCGGGAAGGCACTTGAACCAAACAGACTCAGACACCTGCTCACCACGCAGCATCTGAGGAAAACACGACACGACAGGGCGATACACAAACACAGCACGGTGAATTCTAGACAAGGAACCGACAGGGCAGAAACGAATAACAAAGGAGAGAAATAGGGACTCTAATCAGGGAAAAGGATCGGGAACAGGTGTGGGAAGACTAAATGATTGATTAGGGGAATAGGAACAGCTGGGAGCAGGAACGGACGATAGAGAGAAGAGAGAGCGAGAGAGTGAGAGAGGAGGGGAGAGAGAGGGATAGAAAGAGGGAAAGAACCTAATAAGACCAGCAGAGGGAAACGAATAGAATGGGAAGCACAGGGACAAGACATGATAATAAATGACAAAACATGACAG
>NW_025758967.1:0-4845 GCF_021184085.1 Oncorhynchus gorbuscha | reverse complement strand
TGTATTTGTCACATACACATGGTTAGCAGATGTTAATGCGAGTGTAGCGAAATGCTTGTGCTTCTAGTTCCAACAATGCAGTAATAACCAACAAGTAATCTAACTAACAATTCTAAAACTACTGTCTTATACACAGTGTAAGGGGATAAAGAATATGTACATAAGGATATATGAATGAGTGATGGTACAGAGCAGCATAGGCAAGATACAGTAGATGGTATCGAGTACAGTATATACATATGAGATGAGTATGTAAACAAAGTGGCATAGTTAAAGTGGCTAGTGATACATGTATTACATAAGGATGCAGTCGATGATATAGAGTACAGTATATACGTATGCATATGAGATGAATAATGTAGGGTAAGTAACATTATATAAGGTAGCATTGTTTAAAGTGGCTAGTGATATATTTACATCATTTCCCATCAATTCCCATTATTAAAGTGGCTGGAGTTGAAGTCAGTGTCACTGTGTTGGCAGCAGCCACTCAATGTTAGTGGTGGCTGTTTAACAGTCTGATGGCCTTGAGATAGAAGCTGTTTTTCAGTCTCTCGGTCCCAGCTTTGATGCACCTGTACTGACCTCGCCTTCTGGATGATAGCGGGGTGAACAGGCAGTGGTTCGGGTGGTTGATGTCCTTGATGATCTTTATGGCCTTCCTGTAACAACGGGTGGTGTAGGTGTCCTGGAGGGCAGGTAGTTTGCCCCCGGTGATGCGTTGTGCAGTCCTCACTACCCTCTGGAGAGCCTTACGGTTGAGGGCGGAGCAGTTGCCGTACCAGGCGGTGATACAGCCCGCCAGGATGCTCTCGATTGTGCATCTGTAGAAGTTTGTGAGTGCTTTTGGTGACAAGCCGAATTTCTTCAGCCTCCTGAGGTTGAAGAGGTGCTGCTGCGTCTTCTTCACAATGCTATCTGTGTGAGTGGACCAATTCAGTTTGTCTGTGATGTGTATGCCGAGGAACTTAAAACTTGCTACCCTCTCCACTACTGTTCCATCGATGTGGATAGGGGGGTATTCCCTCTGCTGTTTCCTGAAGTCCAAAATCATCTCCTTAGTTTTGTTGACGTTGAGTGTGAGGTTATTTTCCTGACACCATACTCCGAGGGCCCTCACCTCCTCCCTGTAGGCCGTCTCGTCGTTGTTGGTAATCAAGCCTACCACTGTTGTGTCGTCCGCAAACTTGATGATTGAGTTGGAGGCGTGCGTGGCCACGCAGTCGTGGGTGAACAGGGAGTACAGGAGAGGGCACAGAACGCACCCTTGTGGGGCCCCAGTGTTGAGGATCAGCGGGGAGGAGATGTTGTTGCCTACCCTCACCACCTGGGGGCGGCCCGTCAGGAAGTCCAGTACCCAGTTGCACAGGGCGGGGTCGAGACCCAGGGTCTCGAGCTTGATGACGAGCTTGGAGGGTACTATGGTGTTGAATGCCGAGCTGTAGTCGATGAACAGCATTCTCACATAGGTATTCCTCTTGTCCAGATGGGTTAGGGCAGTGTGCAGTGTGGTTGAGATTGCATCGTTTGTGGACCTATTTGGGAGGTAAGCAAATTGGAGTGGGTCTAGGGTGTCAGGTAGGGTGGAGGTGATATGGTCCTTGACTAGTCTCTCAAAGCACTTCATGATGACGGAAGTGAGTGCTACGGGCGGTAGTCATTTAGCTCAGTTACCTTAGCTTTCTTGGGAACAGGAACAATGGTGGCTCTCTTGAAGCATGTGGGAACAGCAGACTGGTATAGGGATTGATTGAATATGTCCGTAAACACACCGGCCAGCTGGTCTGCGCATGCTCTGAGGGTGCGGCTGGGGATGCCGTCTGGGCCTGCAGCCTAGCGAGGGTTAACGCGTTTAAATGTCTTACTCACCTCGGCTGCCGATGAAGGAGAGACCGCATGTTTTCGTTGCATGCCGTGTCAGGGACACTGTATTGTCCTCGAGCGGCAAAAAAAGTGATTTAATCTGCCTGGGGAGCAAGACATCCTGGTCCGTGACTGGGCTGGATTTCTTCTTGTAGTCTGTGATTGACTGTAGACCCTGCCACATGCCTCTTGTGTCTGAGCCATTGAATTGAGATTCTACTTTGTCTCTGTACTGACGCTTAGCTTGTTTGATAGCCTTGCAGAGGGAATAGCTGCACTGTTTGTATTCGGTCATGTTACCAGACACCTTGCCCTGGGATTAAAAGCAGTGGTTCGCACTTTCAGTTTCACGCGAATGCTGCCATCAATCCACGGTTTCTGGTTAGGGGAATGTTTTAATTGTTACTATGGGAACGACATCTTTTATTTTATTTTTACCTTTATTTAACCAGGCAAGCCACAAGTTAAGAAACCAATTCTTATTTTCAATGACGGCCTAGGAACAGTGGGGTTAACTGCCTGTTCAGGGGCAGGACGACAGATACCTTCTCAGCTCGGGGATATGAACTTGCAACCTTTTGGTTGCTAGTCCAACGCTCTAACCACTAGGCTACCCTGCTGCCCCAACGCACGTTCTAATGAACTCGCACACCGAATCAGCGTATTCGTCAATATTGTTATCTGACGCAATACGAAACATATCCCAGTCCACGTGGTGGAAGCAGTCTTGGAGTGTGGAGTCAGCTTGGTCGGATCAGCGTGGGAGCCTCTTGTTTTAGTTTCTGTCTGTAGGCAGGGATCAACAAAATGGAGTCGTGGTCAGCTTTTCCGAAAGGGGGGCGGGGCAGGGCCTTATATGCGTCGTGGAAGTTAGAGTAACAATGATCCAAGGTTTTCCACCCTGGTTGCGCAATCGATATGCTGATAAAATTTAGGAGTCTTGTTTTCAGATTAGCCTTGTTAAAATCCCCAGCAACAATGAATGCAGCCTCCGGATAAATGGTTTCCAGTTTGGTAAAGAGTTAAATAAAATTCGTTCAGAGCCGATGTGTCTGCTTGGGGGGTATATACGGCTGTGATTGACCCGTTGGCTGCACCGCTTCGGATAGTGTCTATCCAGTGAGCCATGTTTCCGTGAAGCACAGAATGTTACAGTCTCTGATGTCCTCTGGAATGCTACCCTTGCTCGGATTTCATCAACCTTGTTGTCCAAGAGACTGGACATTGGCAAGAAGAATGCTAGGGAGTGGTGCACGTGTGCCCGTCTCCGGAGTCTGACCAGAAGACCGCCTCGTTTCCCTCTTTTTCGGAGTCGTTTTTGGCGGTCGCTGCATGCGATCCATTCCGATGTCCTGTTTGAAAGGCAGAACACAGGATCCGCGTCGCGAAAAACATATTCTTGGTCGTACTGATGGTGAGTTGACGCTGATCTTATATTCAGTTCCTCTCGACTGTATGTAATGAAACCTAAGATGAACTGGGGTACTAATGTAAGAAATAACACGTGCAAAAATAAAAACTGCATAGTTTCCTAGGAACGCGACGCGAGGCGGCCATCTCTGTCGGCGCTCTGTCCCCCCAGAAACCCTGGTTAACAGCTTCGATACACAGAGAACATGCCCCCCAGAAACCCTGGTTAACAGCTTTGAAAGCATAAAGCCCTTTAAAGTATATTTTGAAATGCTAGAAATAAAGTTGTCCGTTTCAGAGGAAGCAACAAAAGTGCTGCTGTGTATCTCAAAGTCATGGTGATAGAATCTGATTCAAATAACATCTCCACCCCGCTGATCCTCAACACTGGGGCCCCACAAGGGTGCCTTCTGAGCCCTATCCTGTACTCCCTGTTCACGCACGCCTCAACTCAATCATCAAGTTTGCGGACGACACAACAGTGGTAGGCTTGATTACCAACAACGGCAAGAGACGGCCTACAGGGAGGGAGGTGAGGCCCTCGGAGTGTGGTGTCAGGAAAATAACCTCACACTCAACATCAACAAAACTAAGGAGATGATTGTGACTTCAGAAAACAGCAGAGGGGAACACCCCTATCCACATCGATGGAACAGTAGTGGAGAGGGTAGCAAGTTTTAAGTTCTCGGCATACACATCACAGACAAACTGAATTGGTCCACTCACACAGACAGCATCGTGAAGAAGGCGCAGCAGTGCCTCTTCAACCTCAGGAGGCTGAAGAAATTCGCTTCACCAAAAGCACTCACAAACTTCTACAGATGCACAATCGAGAGCATCCTGGCGGGCTGTATCACCGCCTGGTACGGCAACTGCTCCGCCCACAACCGTAAGGCTTCCAGAGGGTAGTGAGGTCTACTGCATAACGCATCACCGTGCAAACTACCTGCCTCCAGGACACCTACACCACCCTATGTTACAGGAAGGCCAAAAAGATCTCAAGGACAATAACCACCCGAGCCACTGCCTGTTCACCCCCGCTATCATCCAGAAGGCGAGGTCAGTACAGGTGCATCAAAGCTGGGACCAAGAGACTGAAAAACAGCTTCTATCTCAAGGCCATCAGACTGTTAAACAGCCACCACTAACATTGAGTGGCTGCTGCCAACACACTGACACTGACACTGACTCAACTCCAGCCACTTTAATAATGGGAATTGATGGGAAATGATGTAAAATATATCACTAGCCACTTTAAACAATGCTACCTTATATAATGTTACATACCCTACATTAATCATCTCATATGCATACGTATATACTGTACTCTATATCATCTACTGCATCCTTATGTAATACATGTATCACTAGCCACTTTAACTATGCCACTTTGTTTACATACTCATCTCATATGTATATACTGTACTCGATGCCATCTACTGTATCTTGCCTATGCTGCTCTGTACCATCACTCATTCATATATCTTTATGTACATATTCTTTATCCCCTTACACTGTGTATAAGACAGTAGTTTTGGAATTGTTAGTTAGATTACTTGTTGGTTATTACTG
>NW_025758966.1:0-4846 GCF_021184085.1 Oncorhynchus gorbuscha | reverse complement strand
GTAACAGCCCCTGTATACTGTATGTAACAGCCCCTGTATACTGTATGTAACAGTCCCTGTATAATGTATGTAACAGTCCCTGTATACTGTAGGTAACAGTCCCCTGTATACTGTATGTAACAGTCCCCTGTATGTAACAGTCCCCTGTATACTGTAGGTAACAGTCCCCTGTATACTGTATGTAACAGTCCCCTGTATACTGTATGTAACAGTCCCCTGTATACTGTAGGTAACAGTCCCCTGTATACTGTAGGTAACAGTCCCCTGTATACTGTATGTAACAGTCCCCTGTATACTGTAGGTAACAGTCCCCTGTATACTGTAGGTAACAGTCCCCTGTATACTGTATGTAACAGTCCCCTGTATACTGTATGTAACAGTCCCCTGTATACTGTATGTAACAGTCCCCTGTATGTAACAGTCCCCTGTATACTGTATGCAACAGTCCCCTGTATACTGTATGCAACAGTCCCCTGTATACTGTATGCAACAGTCCCCTGTATACTGTATGCAACAGTCCCCTGTATACTGTATGTAACAGTCCCCTGTATACTGTATGTAACAGTCCCCTGTATACTGTATGTAACAGTCCCCTGTATACTGTATGTAACAGTCCCCTGTATGTAACAGCCCCCTGTATACTGTATGTAACAGCCCCCTGTATACTGTATGTAACAGTCCCCTGTATACTGTATGTAACAGTCCCCTGTATACTGTATGTAACAGTCCCCCGTATGTAACAGCCCCCTGTATACTGTATGTAACAGTCCCCTGTATACTGTATGTAACAGTCCCCTGTATGTAACAGTCCCTGTATACTGTATGTAACAGTCCCCTGTATAATGTATGTAACAGTCCCCTGTATACTGTAGGTAACAGTCCCCTGTATACTGTATGTAACAGTCCCCTGTATGTAACAGTCCCCTGTATACTGTAGGTAACAGTCCCCTGTATACTGTATGTAACAGTCCCCTGTATACTGTATGTAACAGTCCCCTGTATACTGTAGGTAACAGTCCCCTGTATACTGTAGGTAACAGTCCCCTGTATACTGTATGTAACAGTCCCCTGTATACTGTAGGTAACAGTCCCCTGTATACTGTAGGTAACAGTCCCCTGTATACTGTATGTAACAGTCCCCTGTATACTGTAGGTAACAGTCCCCTGTATACTGTAGGTAACAGTCCCCTGTATACTGTATGTAACAGTCCCCTGTATACTGTATGTAACAGTCCCCTGTATACTGTATGTAACAGTCCCCTGTATACTGTAGGTAACAGTCCCCTGTATACTGTAGGTAACAGTCCCCTGTATACTGTATGTAACAGTCCCCTGTATACTGTATGTAACAGTCCCCTGTATACTGTATGTAACAGTCCCCTGTATACTGTATGTAACAGTCCCCTGTATACTGTATGTAACAGTCCCCTGTATACTGTATGTAACAGTCCCCTGTATACTGTATGTAACAGTCCCCTGTATACTGTATGTAACAGTCCCCTGTATACTGTATGTAACAGTCCCCTGTATACTGTATGTAACAGTCCCCTGTATACTGTATGTAACAGTCCCCTGTATACTGTATGTAACAGTCCCTGTATACTGTATGTAACAGTCCCCTGTATACTGTATGTAACAGTCCCCTGTATACTGTATGTAACAGTCCCCTGTATACTGTATGTAACAGTCCCCTGTATACTGTATGTAACAGTCCCCTGTATACTGTATGCAACAGTCCCCTGTATACTGTATGTAACAGCCCCCTGTAGGTAACAGTCCCCTGTATACTGTATACTGTATGTAACAGTCCCCTGTAGGTAACAGTCCCCTGTATACTGTATACTGTATGTAACAGTCCCCTGTATACTGTATGTAACAGTCCCCTGTATACTGTATGTAACAGTCCCCTGTATACTGTATGTAACAGTCCCCTGTATACTGTATGTAACAGTCCCCTGTATACTGTATGTAACAGTCCCCTGTATACTGTATGTAACAGTCCCCTGTATACTGTATGTAACAGTCCCCTGTATACTGTATGTAACAGTCCCCTGTATACTGTATGTAACAGTCCCCTGTATACTGTATGTAACAGTCCCCTGTATGTAACAGTCCCCGTATACTGTATGTAACAGTCCCCTGTATACTGTATGTAACAGTCCCCTGTATACTGTATGTAACAGTCCCCTGTATACTGTATGTAACACTCCCCTGTAGGTAACAGTCCCCTGTATACTGTATGTAACACTCCCCTGTATACTGTATGTAACAGTCCCCTGTATACTGTAAGGTAACAGTCCCCTGTATACTGTAGGTAACAGTCCCCTGTATACTGTAGGTAACAGTCCCCTGTATACTGTATGTAACAGTCCCTGTATACTGTATGTAACACTCCCTGTATGGTAACAGTCCCCTGTATACTGTATGTAACAGTCCCCTGTATACTGTATGTAACAGTCCCCTGTATACTGTATGTAACAGTCCCCTGTATACTGTATGTAACAGTCCCCTGTATACTGTATGTAACAGTCCCTGTATACTGTATGTAACAGTCCCTGTAACTGTATGTAACAGTCCCCTGTATACTGTATGTAACAGTCCCCTGTATACTGTATGTAACAGTCCCCTGTATACTGTATGTAACAGTCCCCTGTATACTGTATGTAACAGTCCCTGTATACTGTATGTAACAGTCCCTGTATGTAACAGTCCCTGTATACTGTATGTAACAGTCCCCTGTATACTGTATGTAACAGTCCCCTGTATGTAACAGTCCCTGTATACTGTATGTAACAGTCCCCTGTATACTGTATGTAACAGTCCCTGTAGGTAACAGTCCCTGTATACTGTATGTAACAGTCCCCTGTATACTGTATGTAACAGTCCCCTGTATACTGTATGTAACAGTCCCCTGTATACTGTATGTAACAGTCCCCTGTATACTGTATGTAACAGTCCCCTGTATACTGTATGTAACAGTCCCCTGTATACTGTATGTAACAGTCCCCTGTATATAACAGTCCCCTGTATGTAACAGTCCCCTGTATGTAACAGTCCCCTGTATACTGTATGTAACAGTCTCCTGTATACTGTAGGTAACAGTCTCCTGTATACTGTAGGTAACAGTCCCCTGTATACTGTATGTAACAGTCTCCTGTATACTGTATGTAACAGTCCCCTGTATGTAACAGTCCCCTGTATACTGTATGTAACAGTCCCCTGTATGTAACAGTCCCCTGTATACTGTATGTAACAGTCCCCTGTATACTGTATGTAACAGTCCCCTGTATACTGTATGTAACAGTCCCCTGTATACTGTATGTAACAGTCCCCTGTATGTAACAGTCCCCTGTATACTGTATGCAACAGTCCCCTGTATACTGTATGCAACAGTCCCCTGTATACTGTATGCAACAGTCCCCTGTATACTGTATGTAACAGTCCCCTGTATACTGTATGTAACAGTCCCCTGTATACTGTATGTAACAGTCCCCTGTATACTGTATGTAACAGTCCCCTGTATACTGTATGTAACAGTCCCCTGTATACTGTATGTAACAGTCTCCTGTATACTGTATGTAACAGTCCCCTGTATGTAACAGTCCCCTGTATACTGTATGTAACAGTCCCCTGTATACTGTAGGTAACAGTCCCCTGTATGTAACAGTCCCCTGTATACTGTATGTAACAGTCTCCTGTATACTGTATGTAACAGTCTCCTGTATACTGTATGTAACAGTCCCCTGTATACTGTATGTAACAGTCCCCTGTATGTAACAGTCCCCTGTATGTAACAGTCCCCTGTATTCTGTAACAGTCCCCTGTATGTAACACTCCCCTGTATACTGTATGTAACAGTCTCCTGTATACTGTATGTAACAGTCCCCTGTATACTGTATGTAACAGTCCCCTGTATACTGTATGTAACAGTCCCCTGTATACTGTATGTAACAGTCCCCTGTATGTAACAGTCCCCTGTATGTAACAGTCCCCTGTATACTGTATGTAACAGTCCCCTGTATACTGTATGTAACAGTCCCCTGTATACTGTATGTAACAGTCCCCTGTATGTAACAGTCCCCTGTATGTAACAGTCCCCTGTATACTGTATGTAACAGTCCCCTGTATACTGTATGTAACAGTCCCCTGTATACTGTATGTAACAGTCCCCTGTATGTAACAGTCCCCTGTATGTAACAGTCCCTGTATACTGTATGTAACAGTCTCCTGTATACTGTAGGTAACAGTCCCCTGTATACTGTATGTAACAGTCTCCTGTATACTGTATGTAACAGTCCCCTGTATGTAACAGTCCCCTGTATACTGTATGTAACAGTCCCCTTTATGTAACAGTCCCCTGTATACTGTATGTAACAGTCCCCTGTATGTAACAGTCCCTGTATACTGTATGTAACAGTCCCCTGTATGTAACAGTCCCCTGTATACTGTATGTAACAGTCCCCTGTATGTAACAGTCCCCTGTATACTGTATGTAACAGTCCCTGTATACTGTATGTAACAGTCCCCTGTATAGTAACAGTCCCCTGTATACTGTATGTAACAGTCCCCTGTATACTGTATGCAACAGTCCCCTGTATACTGTATGCAACAGTCCCCTGTATACTGTATGCAACAGTCCCCTGTATACTGTATGCAACAGTCCCCTGTATACTGTATGTAACAGTCCCCTGTATACTGTATGTAACAGTCCCCTGTATACTGTATGTAACAGTCCCCTGTATGTAACAGCCCCTGTATACTGTATGTAACAGTCCCCTGTACACTGTATGTAACAGTCCCTGTATACTGTATGTAACAGTCCCCTGTATACTGTATGTAACAGTCC
>NW_025758965.1:0-4847 GCF_021184085.1 Oncorhynchus gorbuscha | reverse complement strand
GTAACAACAGATTCAGCAGTTTCACAAAACACAACAATATTCCCTCAGCAACAGCAAATGTGACATGTCATGTAGATTCCAATTATACAATGCTTTTTAAACGATGAATACACTTCATGGCTGCATTTCTTGCTCTGCAGTAAAATTCATGCAACAACAGGAGGATCAAATTAAGATATGCATCTGAAACAGAAAACCAAGGAACCTTGTTGTTGACAGACGCTATGACTGTGTACATTTGTCTAGCTGTGACCTGACTTCGGCTTAGACGTGGTGCCAGTGAGGGTAGGCAACAACATCTCCTCCCCGCTGATCCTCAACACGGGGGCCCCACAAGGGTGCGTTCTGAGCCCTCTCCTGTACTCCCTGTTCACCCACGACTGCGTGGCCACGCACGCCTCCAACTCAATCATCAAGTTTGCGGACGACACAACAGTGGTAGGCTTGATTACCAACAACGACGAGACGGCCTACAGGGAGGAGGGGAGGGCCCTCGGAGTGTGGTGTCAGGAAAATAACCTCACACTCAACGTCAACAAAACTAAGGAGATGATTGTGGACTTCAGGAAACACCAGAGGGAACACCCCCCTATCCACATCGATGGAACAGTAGTGGAGAGGGTAGCTAGTTTTAAGTTCCTCGGCATACACATCACAGACAAACTGAATTGGTCCACTCACACTGACAGCGTCGTGAAGAAGGCGCAGCAGCGCCTATTCAACCTCAGGAGGCTGAAGAAATTCGGCTTGTCACCAAAAGCACTCACAAACTTCTACAGATGCACAATCGAGAGCATCCTGGCGGGCTGTATCACCGCCTGGTACGGCAACTGCTCCGCCCTCAACCGTAAGGCTCTCCAGAGGGTAGTGAGGACTGCACAACGCATCACCGGGGGCAAACTACCTGCCCTCCAGGACACCTACACCACCCGTTGTTACAGGAAGGCCATAAAGATCATCAAGGACATCAACCACCCGAACCACTGCCTGTTCACCCCGCTATCATCCAGAAGGCGAGGTCAGTACAGGTGCATCAAAGCTGGGACCGAGAGACTGAAAAACAGCTTCTATCTCAAGGCCATCAGACTGTTAAACAGCCACCACTAACATTGAGTGGCTGCTGCCAACACACTGTCATTGACACTGACCCAACTCCAGCCATTTTAATAATGGGAATTGATGGGAAATGATGTAAATATATCGCTAGCCACTTTAAACAATGCTACCTTATATAATGTTACTTACCCTACATTATTCATCTCATATGCATATGTATATACTGTACTCTACATCATCGACTGCATCCTTATGTAACACATGTATCACTAGCCACTTTAACTATGCCACTTTGTTTACTTTGTCTACACACTCATCTCATATGTATATACTGTACTCGATACCATCTACTGTATGCTGCTCTGTACCATCACTCATTCATATATAGTATGTGTCTTCCCATATGGTCTAGCGGTTAGGATTCCTGGTTTTCACCCAGGTAGACTAGGTTCAACTGCCGGTATGGAAACAATATATTTTCGTTAGGTACCCACTTGTGTAACAACAGATGCAGCAGTTTCTCACAACACAACAATATTCCCTCAGCAACAGGAAATGTGACATGTTATGTAGATTCAAATTATACAAGGCTTTTTAAACGTTGAATAGACTTCATGGCTGCATTTCTTGCTCTGCAGTAAAATTCATGCAACAACAGGAGGATCAAATTAAGATATGCATCTGAAACAGAAAACCAAGGAACCTTGTTGTTGACAGACGCCATGACTGTGAACACTGGTCTAGCTGTGACCTGACTTCAGCTTAGACGTTGGGCCAGTGGCGAAATGGATAACGTGTCTGACTACGGATCAGAAGATTCTAGGTTTTACTCCTGGCTGGCTCAATACTTTATTTAATTGACTGAAATCAAGCTGGGAATGATACTGTATACCTTTCAGTGTTTCTGGCTGTTCTCACTTTAAACACATTTTAGATGGATTTCATCTGGACATTCCCCAACATCTCTGAGAAAAAAGATGTAGTTTTTGAATCCAACAGGCATAATGTCAACATTTAAAGATTTGTCTGTGATGTGTATTTTAAGTATGTGTCTTCCCATATGGTCTAGCGGTTAGGATTCCTGGTTTTCACCCAGGTGGCCTAGGTTCAACTCCCGGTATGGGAAAGAATATATTTTCGTTAGGTACCCACTTGTGTAACAACAGATGCAGCAGTTTCACACAACACAACAATATTCCCTCAGCAACAGGAAATGTGACATGTTATGTATATTGAAATTATACAAAGCTTTTTAAACGTTGAATAAACTTCATGGCTGGATTTCTTGTTCTGCAGTAAAATGCATGCAACACCAGGAGGATCAAATTAAGATATGCATCTGAAACAGAAAAAAAATAACCTTGTTGAGAGACGCTATGACTGTGTACACTTGTCTAGCTGTGACCTGACTTCAGCTTAGATGTGGGGCCAGTGGCGCAATGGATAATGTTTCTGACTATGGATCAGAAGATTCTAGTTTTGACTCCTGGCTGGCTCAATACTTTGTTTAATAGACTGAAATCAAGCTGGGAATGATACTGTATACCTTTCAGTGCTTCTGGCTGTTCTCACTTCAAACACATTTTAGACGGATTTCATGTGGACATTCCCCAACATCTCTGAGAAAAAAAAGATGTAGCTTTTAAATCCAATAGGCATGATGTCAACATTTAAAGATTTGTCTGGGATGTGTATTTTAAGTATGTATCTGCCCATATGGTCTAGCGCTTATGATTCCTGGTTTTCACCCAGGTGGCCTGGGTTCAACTCCCGGTATGGGAAAGAATATATTTTCGTAGGGTATCCACTTGTGTAACAACAGATGCTTTTAAATCCAACAGGCATAATGTCAACATTTAAAGATTTGTCTGTGATGTGTATTTTAAGTATGTGTCTTCCCATATCGTCTAGCAGTTAGGATTCCTGGTTTTCACCCAGGTTGCCTGGGTTCAACTCCCGGTATGGGAAAGAATATCTTGTCGTTAGGTACGCACTTGTGTAACAACAGATGCAGCAGTTTCTCACAACACAACAATATTCGCTCAGGAAATGTGACATGTTATGTAGATTCAAATTATACAAGGCTTTTTAAACGTTAAATACACTTCATGGTTGCATTTCTTGCTCTGCAGTAAAATTCATGCAACAACAGGAGGATCAAATTAAGATATGCATCTGAAACAGAAAACCAAGGAACCTTGTTGTTGACAGACGCTTTTGACTGTGTACATTTGTCTAGCTGTGACCTGACTTCAGCTTAGACGTGGTGCCAGTGAGGGTAGGCAACAACATCTCCTCCCCGCTGATCCTCAACACGGGGGCCCCACAAAGGTGCGTTCTGAGCCCTCTCCTGTACTCCCTGTTCACCCACGACTGCGTGGCCAAGCACGCCTCCAACTCAATCATCAAGTTTGCGGACGACACAACAGTGGTAGGCTTGATTACCAACAACGACGAGACGGCCTACAGGGAGGAGGTGAGGGCCCTCGGAGTGTGGTGTCAGGAAAATAACCTCACACTCAACGTCAACAAAACTAAGGAGATGATTGTGGACTTCAGGAAACAGCAGAGGGAACACCCCCCTATCCACATCGATGGAACAGTAGTGGAGAGGGTAGCTAGTTTTAAGTTCCTCGGCATACACATCACAGACAAACTGAATTGGTCCACTCACACTGACAGCGTCGTGAAGAAGGCGCAGCAGCGCCTATTCAACCTCAGGAGGCTGAAGAAATTCGGCTTGTCACCAAAAGCACTCACAAACTTCTACAGATGCACAATCGAGAGCATCCTGGCGGGCTGTATCACCGCCTGGTACGGCAACTGCTCCGCCCTCAACCGTAAGGCTCTCCAGAGGGTAGTGAGGACTGCACAACGCATCACCGGGGGCAAACTACCTGCCCTCCAGGACACCTACACCACCCGTTGTTACAGGAAGGCCATAAAGATCATCAAGGACATCAACCACCCGAACCACTGCCTGTTCACCCCGCTATCATCCAGAAGGCGAGGTCAGTACAGGTGCATCAAAGCTGGGACCGAGAGACTGAAAAACAGCTTCTATCTCAAGGCCATCAGACTGTTAAACAGCCACCACTAACATTGAGTGGCTGCTGCCATACACACTGTCATTGACACTGACCCAACTCCAGCCATTTTAATAATGGGAATTGATGGGAAATGATGTAAATATATCACTAGCCACTTTAAACAATGCTACCTTATATAATGTTACTTACCCTACATTATTCATCTCATATGCATATGTATATACTGTACTCTACATCATCGACTGCATCCTTATGTAACACATGTATCACTAGCCACTTTAACTATGCCACTTTGTTTACTTTGTCTACACACTCATCTCATATGTATATACTGTACTCGATACCATCTACTGTATGCTGCTCTGTACCATCACTCATTCATATATCCTTATGTACATGTTCCTTATCCCCTTACACTGTGTATAAGACAGTAGTTTTGGAATTGTTAGTTAGATTACTTGTTGGTTATCACTGCATTGTCGGAACTAGAAGCACAAGCATTTCGCTACACTCGCATTAACATCTGCTAACCATGTGTATGTGACAAATAAAATTTGATTTGATTTGATTTGAATGGATAACGTGTCTGACTACGGATCAGAAGATTCTAGGTTCGACTCCTGGCTGGCTCAATACTTTGTTTAATTGACTGAAATCAAGCAGGGAATGATACTGTATTAAAAAAAGATGTAGCTTTTAAATCAAACAGGCATAATGTCAACATTTAAAGATTTGTCTGTG
>NW_025758964.1:0-4847 GCF_021184085.1 Oncorhynchus gorbuscha | reverse complement strand
CACTACACAGTACACCACCACCAGCCACTACACAGTACACCACCACCAGCCACTACACAGTACACCACCACCAGCCACTACACAGTACACCACCACCAGCCACTACACAGCTACACCACCACCAGCCACTACACAGTACACCACCACCAGCCACTACACAGTATTCCACCACCAGCCACTACACAGTACACCACCACCAGCCACTACACAGTACACCAAAACCAGCCACTACACAGTACATCACCAGCCAATACACAGTACACCACCAGCCACTACACAGTGCATCACCAGCCGCTACACAGTATACCACCACCAGCCACTAAACAGTACACCACCAGCCACTACGCAGTACACCACCAGCCATTACACAGTACACCACCAGCCACGACACAGTACACCACCAGCCACTACACAGTACACCACCACCAGCCACTACACAGTACACCACCACCAGCCACTACACAGTACACCACCACCAACCACTACACAGTACACCACCACCAACCACTACACAGTACACCACCACCAGCCACGACACAGTACACCACCACCAGCCACTACACAGTACACCACCACCAGCCACTACACAGTACACCACCAGCCACTACACAGTACACCACCACCAACCACTACACAGTACACCACCACCAGCCACTACACAGTACACCACCACTCAGCCACTACCCAGTACATCACCAGCCACAACACAGTACACCACCACCAGCCACTACACAGTACACCACCACCAGCCACTACACAGTACACCACCACCAACCACTACACAGTACACCACCACCAACCACTACACAGTACACCACCACCAACCGCTACACAGTACACCACCAGCCACTACACAGTACACCACCAGCCACTACACAGTACACCACCACCAACCACTACACAGTACACCACCACCAGCCACTACACAGTACACCACCACCAGCCACTAAACATTACACCACCAGCAGCCACTACACAGTACACCACCACCAGCCACTACACAGTACACCACCACCAGCCACTACACAGTACATCACCATCAGCCACTACACAGTACACTATCACCAGCCACTACACAGTACACTAACAGCCAGTACACAGTACACCACCAGCCACAACACAGTACACCACCATCAGCCACTACACAGAACACCACTACCAGCCACTACACAGTACACAACCACCAACCACTACACACTACAACACCACCAACCACTACACAGTACATCACCAGCCACTACACAGTACACCACCACCAGCCACTACACAGTACACCAACACCGGCCACTACACAGTACATCACCAGCCACTACACAGTACACCACCACAGGCCACTACACAGTACACCACCACCAGCCACTACACAGTACACCAGCCACTACACAGTACACCAGCCACTACACAGTACACCACCACCAGCCACTACACAGTACACCACCACCAGCCACTACACAGTACACCACCACCAGCCACTACACAGTACACCAGCCACTACACAGTACACCACCACCAGCCAATACACAGTACACCACCACCAGCCACTACACAGTACACCAGCCACTACACAGTACACCAGCTACTACACAGTACGCCAGCCACTACACAGTACACCACCACCAGCCACTACACAGTACACCACCACCAGCCACTACACAGTACACCACCACCAGCCACTACACAGTACACTACCACCAGCCACTACACAGTAAACCAGCCACTACACAGTACACCACCACCAGCCACTACACAGTACACCACCACCAGCCACTACACAGTACACCAGCCACTATACAGTACACCAGCCACTACACAGTACACCAGCCACTACACAGTACACCACCACCAGCCACTACACAGTACACCAGCCACTATACAGTACACCAGCCACTACACAGTACACCACCACCAGCCACTACACAGTACACCACCACCAGCCACTACACAGTACACCACCACCAGCCACTACACAGTACACCACCACCAGCCACTACACTGTACACCACCACCAGCCGCTACACAGTACACCACCACCAGCCACTACACAGTACACCACCAGCCACTACACTGTACACCACCACCAGCCGCTACACAGTACACCCCCACCAGCCGCTACACAGTACACCACCACCAGCCACTACACAGTATTCCACCACCAGCCACTATACAGTACACCCCACCAGCCACTACACAGTACACCACCAGCCACTACGCAGTACACCACCAGCCACTACACAGTATTCCACCACCAGCCACTATACAGTACACCACCACCAGCCACTACACAGTACACCACCACCAGCCACTACACAGTATTCCACCACCAGCCACTATACAGTACACCACCACCAGCCACTATACAGTACACCACCACCAGCCACTACACAGTACACCACCACCAGCCACTACACAGTATCACCACCAGCCACTACACAGTACACTACCACCAGCCACTACACAGTATTCCACTACCAGCCACTACACAGTACACCACCAGCCACAATCACAGTACACCACCATCAGCCACTACACAGTACACCACCACCAGCCACTACACAGTACACCACCACCAGCCACTACACAGTACACCACCACCAGCCACTACACAGTATTCCACCACCAGCCACTACACAGTACACCACCACCAGCCACTACACAGTACACCAACACCAGCCACTACACAGTACACCACCAGCCACTACACAGTACACCACCACCAGCCACTACACAGTACACCACCACCAGCCACTACACAGTACACCACCACCAGCCACTACACAGTACACCACCACCAGCCACTACACAGTACACCACCACCAGCCACTACACAGTACACTCACCAGCCACTACACAGTACACCACCAGCCACTACACAGTACACCACCACCAGCCACTACACAGTACACCACCACCATCCACAAAGACAGTACACCACCACCAGCCACTACACAGCACACCACCACCAGCCACTACACAGTACACCACCACCAGCCAATACACAGTACACTCACCACCAGCCACTACATGCAGGCACCAGCTAATTACACAGTACACCAGCTACTTTCACAGTACGCTCAGCCACTACACAGCACACCACCACTCAGCCACTACACAGTACACTAACACCAGCCACTACACAGTACACCACCACCAGCCACTCTGCCAGTACACTACTACCTCAGCCACTACACAGTAAACCAGCCACTACATTGTAGTACACCACCACCAGCCATCACACAGTACACCACCACTAGCCACTACACAGTACACCAGCCACTGTTATTAGTACACCAGCCACTACACAGTACACCAGCCACTACATACACCACCACCTCAGCCCACCACCAGCCACTACACAGTACACCACCACCAGCCACTACACAGTACACCACCACCAGCCACTACACAGTACACCACCACCAGCCACTACACTGTACACCACCACCAGCCGCTACACAGTACACCACCACCAGCCACTACACAGTATTCCACCACCAGCCACTACACAGTACACCACCACCAGCCAGCTACACAGTACACCACCACCAGCCACTACACAGTACATCACCAGCCAATACACAGTACACCACCAGCCACTACACAGTGCATCACCAGCCGCTACACAGTATACCACCACCAGCCACTAAACAGTACACCCCACCAGCCACTACGCAGTACACCACCAGCCACTACACAGTACACCACCAGCCACTACACAGTATCCACCACCAGCCACTACACAGTACACCACCACCAGCCACTACACAGTACACCACCACCAGCCACTACACAGTACACCACCACCAGCCACTACACAGTACACCACCACCAGCCACTACACAGTACACCACCACCAGCCACTACACAGTACACCACCACCAGCCACTACACAGTACATCACCACCAGCCACTACACAGTACACTACCACCAGCCACTACACAGTACACCACCAGCCACTACACAGTACACCACCAGCCACAACACAGTACTCCACCACCAGCCACTACACAGAACACCACCACCAGCCACTACACAGTACACCACCAGCCACTCAGCAGGTACACCACCAACCACTACACAGTACACCATCACCAGCCACTACACAGTACACCACCACCAGCCACTACACAGTACACCACCACCAGCCACTACACAGTATTCCACCACCAGCCACTACACAGTACACCACCACCAGCCACTACACAGTACACCACCAGCCACTACGCAGTACACCACCACCAGCCACTACACAGTACACCACCACCAGCCACTACACAGTACACCACCACCAGCCACTACACAGTACACCACCACTACGCAGTACACCAGCCACTACACAGTACACCACCACCAGCCACTACACAGTACACCACCACCAGCCACTACACAGTACACCACCACCAGCCACTACACAGTACACCACCAGCCACTACACAGTACACCACCACCAGCCACTACACAGTACACCACCACCAGCCACTACACAGTACACCACCAGCCACTACACAGTACACCACCACCAGCCACTACACAGTACGCCAACCAGCCACTACACAGTACACCACCACCAGCCACTACACAGTACACCACCACCAGCCACTACACAGTACACCACCACCAGCCACTACACAGTACACCACCACCAGCCACTACACAGTACACCACCACCAGCCACTACACAGTACACCACCACCAGCCACTACACAGTACACCAGCCACATACAGTACACCAGCCACTACACAGTATACCACCACCAGCCACTACACAGTACACCACCACCAGCCACTACACAGTATACCACCACCAGCCACTACAGTACACCAGCACCAGCCACTACACAGTAAACCA
>NW_025758963.1:0-4847 GCF_021184085.1 Oncorhynchus gorbuscha | reverse complement strand
TGCCCAGTCTAGTATCATGTACCATGTTTTAGTCTAGTTTATTAGGATCAGTCCACCTGAAGGAGACTATGCCCAGTCTATATATCATGTACCATGTTTTAGTCTAGTTTATTAGGATCAGTCCACCTGAAGGAGACTATGCCCAGTCTAGATATCATGTACCATGTTTTAGTCCAGTTTATTAGGATCGGTCCACCTGAAGGAGACTATGCCCAGTCTAGATATCATGTACCATGTTTTAGTCTAGTTTATTAGGATCAGTCCTCCTGAAGGAGACTATGCCCAGTCTAGATATCATGTACCATGTTTTAGTCTAGTTTATTAGGATCAGTCCACCTGAAGGAGACTATGCCCAGTCTAGATATCATGTACCATGTTTTAGTCTAGTTTATTAGGATCAGTCCTCCTGAAGGAGACTATGCCCAGTCTAGATATCATGTACCATGTTTTAGTCTAGTTTATTAGGATCAGTCCACCTGAAGGAGACTATGCCCAGTCTAGATATCATGTACCATGTTTTAGTCTAGTTTATTAGGATCAGTCCACCTGAAGGAGACTATGCCCAGTCTAGATATCACGTTTTAGTCTAGTTTATTAGGATCAGTCCACCTGAAGGAGACTATGCCCAGTCTAGATATCATGTTTTAGTCTAGTTTATTAGGATCAGTCCACCTGAAGGAGACTATGCCCAGTCTAGATATCATGTTTTAGTCTAGTTTATTAGGATCAGTCCACCTGAAGGAGACTATGCCCAGTCTAGATATCATGTACCATGTTTTAGTCTAGTTTATTAGGATCAGTCCTCCTGAAGGAGACTATGCCCAGTCTAGATATCATGTACCATGTTTTAGTCTAGTTTATTAGGATCAGTCCACCTGAAGGAGACTATGCCCAGTCTAGATATCATGTACCATGTTTTAGTCTAGTTTATTAGGATCAGTCCACCTGAAGGAGACTATGCCCAGTCTAGATATCATGTACCATGTTTTAGTCTAGTTTATTAGGATCAGTCCACCTGAAGGAGACTATGCCCAGTCTAGATATCATGTACCATGTTTTAGTCTAGTTTATTAGGATCAGTCCTCCTGAAGGAGACTATGCCCAGTCTAGATATCATGTACCATGTTTAGTCTAGTTTATTAGGATCAGTCCTCCTGAAGGAGACTATGCCCAGTCTAGATATCATGTACCATGTTTTAGTCTAGTTTATTAGGATCAGTCCACCTGAAGGAGACTATGCCCAGTCTAGATATCATGTACCATGTTTTAGTCTAGTTTATTAGGATCAGTCCACCTGAAGGAGACTATGCCCAGTCTAGATATCATGTACCATGTTTTAGTCTAGTTTATTAGGATCAGTCCACCTGAAGGAGACTATGCCCAGTCTAGATATCATGTACCATGTTTTAGTCTAGTTTATTAGGATCAGTCCTCCTGAAGGAGACTATGCCCAGTCTAGATATCATGTACCATGTTTTAGTCTAGTTTATTAGGATCAGTCCACCTGAAGGAGACTATGCCCAGTCTAGATATCATGTACCATGTTTTAGTCTAGTTTATTAGGATCAGTCCTCCTGAAGGAGACTATGCCCAGTCTAGATATCATGTACCATGTTTTAGTCTAGTTTATTAGGATCAGTCCTCCTGAAGGAGACTATGCCCAGTCTAGATATCATGTACCATGTTTTAGTCTAGTTTATTAGGATCAGTCCACCTGAAGGAGACTATGCCCAGTCTAGATATCATGTACCATGTTTTAGTCTAGTTTATTAGGATCAGTCCACCTGAAGGAGACTATGCCCAGTCTAGATATCATGTACCATGTTTTAGTCTAGTTTATTAGGATCAGTCCACCTGAAGGAGACTATGCCCAGTCTAGATATCATGTACCATGTTTTAGTCTAGTTTATTAGGATCAGTCCTCCTGAAGGAGACTATGCCCAGTCTAGATATCATGTACCATGTTTTAGTCTAGTTTATTAGGATCAGTCCACCTGAAGGAGACTATGCCCAGTCTAGATATCATGTACCATGTTTTAGTCTAGTTTATTAGGATCAGTCCACCTGAAGGAGACTATGCCCAGTCTAGATATCATGTACCATGTTTTAGTCTAGTTTATTAGGATCAGTCCACCTGAAGGAGACTATGCCCAGTCTAGATATCATGTACCATGTTTTAGTCTAGTTTATTAGGATCAGTCCTCCTGAAGGAGACTATGCCCAGTCTAGATATCATGTACCATGTTTTAGTCTAGTTTATTAGGATCAGTCCACCTGAAGGAGACTATGCCCAGTCTAGATATCATGTACCATGTTTTAGTCTAGTTTATTAGGATCAGTCCTCCTGAAGGAGACTATGCCCAGTCTAGATATCATGTACCATGTTTTAGTCTAGTTTATTAGGATCAGTCCACCTGAAGGAGACTATGCCCAGTCTAGATATCATGTACCATGTTTTAGTCTAGTTTATTAGGATCAGTCCTCCTGAAGGAGACTATGCCCAGTCTAGATATCATGTACCATGTTTTAGTCTAGTTTATTAGGATCAGTCCACCTGAAGGAGACTATGCCCAGTCTAGATATCATGTACCATGTTTTAGTCTAGTTTATTAGGATCAGTCCACCTGAAGGAGACTATGCCCAGTCTAGATATCATGTACCATGTTTTAGTCTAGTTTATTAGGATCAGTCCTCCTGAAGGAGACTATGCCCAGTCTAGATATCATGTACCATGTTTTAGTCTAGTTTATTAGGATCAGTCCTCCTGAAGGAGACTATGCCCAGTCTAGATATCATGTACCATGTTTTAGTCTAGTTTATTAGGATCAGTCCTCCTGAAGGAGACTATGCCCAGTCTAGATATCATGTACCATGTTTTAGTCTAGTTTATTAGGATCAGTCCACCTGAAGGAGACTATGCCCAGTCTAGATATCATGTACCATGTTTTAGTCTAGTTTATTAGGATCAGTCCTCCTGAAGGAGACTATGCCCAGTCTAGATATCATGTACCATGTTTTAGTCTAGTTTATTAGGATCGGTCCACCTGAAGGAGACTATGCCCAGTCTAGATATCATGTACCATGTTTTAGTCTAGTTTATTAGGATCAGTCCTCCTGAAGGAGACTATGCCCAGTCTAGATATCATGTACCATGTTTTAGTCTAGTTTATTAGGATCAGTCCTCCTGAAGGAGACTATGCCCAGTCTAGATATCATGTACCATGTTTTAGTCTAGTTTATTAGGATCAGTCCTCCTGAAGGAGACTATGCCCAGTCTAGATATCATGTACCATGTTTTAGTCTAGTTTATTAGGATCAGTCCTCCTGAAGGAGACTATGCCCAGTCTAGATATCATGTTTTAGTCTAGTTTATTAGGATCAGTCCACCTGAAGAGACTATTACCTGATCTAGATATCACGTTGTGTGTATATCACTTCATCCTGTACGTTAGGAACAACCCGAGGGCAGCCGAGCACAACCCAGACCCCCGTCGACGGGAGGAAGAACCTGGATGATCACAAGGGAAAAGGACTAGAAAACCCAGGTTTGATAAACTAGAGATCCCATACATATCTCATCATAGACACATCCTGTATATATGATAAACTAGAGATCCCATACATATCTCAACATAGACACGGTCTGGTCTCCATATGATAAACTAGAGATCCCATACATATCTCAACATAGACACGGTCTGGTCTCCATATGATAAACTAGGATCCCTTATATGTCTCAGCACTTAGACACGGTCTGTTCTCCATATGATAAACTAGAGATCCATACATATCTCCCAACAGACACGGTCTCTCCATATGATAAACTAGAGATCCCATACATATCTCAACATAGACACGGTCTGCTCTCCATATGATAAACTAGAGATCCCATACATATCTCAACATAGACACGGTCTGGTCTCCATATGATAAACTAGGGATCCCATACATATCTCAACATAGACACATCCTGTATATATGATAAACTAGAGATCCCATACATATCTCAACATAGACACATCCTGTATATATGATAAACTAGGGATCCCATACATATCTCATCATAGACACATCCTGTATATATGATAAACTAGAGATCCCATACATATCTCAACATAGACACGGTCTGGTCTCCATATGATAAACTAGAGATCCCATACATATCTCAACATAGACACGGTCTGGTCTCCATATGATAAACTAGAGATCCCATACATATCTCAACATAGACACGGTCTGGTCTCCATATGATAAACTAGAGATCCCATACATATCTCAACATAGACACGGTCTGCTCTCCATATGATAAACTAGAGATCCCATACATATCTCAACATAGACACGGTCTGCTCTCCATATGATAAACTAGAGATCCCATACATATCTCAACATAGACACGGTCTGGTCTCCATATGATAAACTAGAGATCCCATACATATCTCAACATAGACACGGTCTGCTCTCCATATGATAAACTAGAGATCCCATACATATGTCAACATAGACACGGTCTGCTCTACACATCCTGTACGTAATGCTATTGGAAACAAAAGGTTTTAGTTCTCGTGTCTTGTTTCATACATCACGTTCGTATATGTAGCTCTGCAGTTAAAAGGTCTGTTGTGTGTCATTACTGGGATTTAAGTCGCGTCTTTTTCTCTCTCCGACAGCTTTTTGACATGTCTGATGAGAAACCAGACGAGTCGGAGGAAGTCGATCGTTATCACACGACGTCAGAGGTAACTTTAGTCCTCCATTCCTTCACAGTCTCATCCTCAAACAGTATTATTATGGCTGTACACTGTGTGACATTTTAAATGAACAAATCAATTAATTCCATCAACATG
>NW_025758962.1:0-4848 GCF_021184085.1 Oncorhynchus gorbuscha | reverse complement strand
TAACTAGACACACCCCTACTAATACACACTCCTAATTAATACAAACCCCAATACGAAATACAACATATAAACCCATGTCACACCCTGGCCTACCCAAACATATAACAAAAACACAAGATACAATGACCAAGGCGTGACACCTACGTGTTTATGTTGAATATATATATATTTTTTTTTACCAAATGAAATTATAATTGTAAATGCGCATTCCAGTGTGCGTATACCAATGCTCTGTTGCTGAGGACTGGGATGAATGCAGGAGCATATTTCAGGAGCAGGACCAGACACCCTATTTTTGACTGATGACTGATATAAGGGCATGTACGTGATAGGCCTATCTGGCTTATATGATTATGATGGTAATACTGCTTATTTACAGTGTCATAAAGAGTATTTTGTCACGATTGTCGTATGAAGGAGTGGACCAAGGCGCAGCGTGGTATGCGTACATTCTTATTTATTAAAAGAATGAACACTGAACAAAATAACAAAACGAAACATGAAGCTATACAAACGAGTGCTGACAGGCAACTACACATAGACAAGATCCCACAAACACCAAAGGGAAATGGCTACCTAAATATGATCCCCAATCAGTTACAACGATAAACAGCTGCCTCTGATTGGGAACCATATCAGGCCACCATAGACATACAAATCACCTAAACCTACAAAACTAGCGTACCCACCCAAGTTACACCCTGACCTAAACAAAATATAAAGAAAACAGAGTTCTCAGGTCAGGGCGTGACTTCTTTCTTAGTGCAAAGTGACACAGGGCAGTCATAATGCTTCATGACAGTGTCATAAAAAAACATTAATTTAAAGAAATCATTACAACAACAACAAAGTATTTCAGAAAAAAAATAAAATAATAAACATACTTCTTGGCATATTTTGGGGGGGGAATAAATGTGGGTTTTGACACTATTTTGTAGGTATCATAACCAGCCATAAAATAACTCAATCTATGTCACAACCAGGTGTAAATATATGGGTCATAACAGTGTTATGACCATATTATGACAGGGTATGACAAGTTATGTCAGCTGTTATGACATATTATGACATGGTTATGACTGTGTGTTAAAGTGTTATGACACTAGGTGTCAAGTAAAGTGTTAATGAGGTTTCACACAAATTAAAAGTACAAACAAATAAGTAGCACAGTGGTTTTGTGTTAAAAAAACCCACAGACTGAAGTGTAGGACACTGTTTCGTTTAGTTTTGACAGCTTAGGAAAAATAAATCACCTGGAGATGACTTTTCCGTACAGTATGATGACAATTGGATATATTTTTAGAGAATAAGTTAATTGTGGAACAATTGTACCATAAGAACTTGATCGAGCACATAAGTCAAAACAATTAAATGTGTGCTGGAAAGATAAATGAAAGCGTTGTTGGAGTGGCTCAAACATTATAACATCAATTTATTTTATCATATTTTTTGGAGTGGTGGCAATGATTTAGCATGAATAAAGGGGAAGCACTGCATATGACAGTTCACCATTAACAAACAGAAATCTGAATTGTCTCCATCTCTCAGTGGATCCATTCCACACCAAACCTGAAAAAATAACAGTTAAAATAAAATAAAATTGTATTTGTCACATACACATGGCTCGCAGATGTTAGTGTAGGGAAATGCTTGTGCTTCAGGTTATGACAGTGCAGTAATAACTAACAATTAATCTAACAATTCCCTAAACAACTACCTAACACACACACATCTAAAGGGGTGAATGAGAATATGAACATGTCAGAATATGGATGAGCGATGGCCGAGAGGCATAGTCAAGGTGCAATATATGGTATAAAATACTGTATACACGTGATATGAGTAATGTAAGATATGTAAACATTATTAAAGTGGCCTTATTTAAAATGTGGCATTGTATAAAGTGGCTAGTGATCTGCTTATTAAAGTGGCCAGTGATTGGGTCTCAATGTAGGCAGCAGCCTTTCTGAGCTAGTAATTGCTGTTTAGCAGTCTGATGGGCTTGAGATAGAAGTTGTTTTTCAGTCTCTCGGTTCTAGCTTTGATGCACCTGTACTGACCTTGCCTTCTGGATGGTAGCGGTGTGAACAAGCAGTGGCTCGGGTGGTTGATGTCCTTGATGATCTTTTTTCCCTTCCTGTGACATTAGATGCTGTAGGTGTCACAGAGGTCAGGTAGTTTGCCCCCGGTGATGCGTTGTGAATACTGCACCACCCACTGGAGAGTCTTACGGTTGAGGCCGGTGCAGTTGCAGTACCAGGCTTTGATACAGCCTGACAGCATGCACTCGATTGTGCATCTGTAAAGGTTTGTCAGGGTTTTGGGTGACAAGCCAAATTTATCCAGATGGGATAGGGCAGTGTGCAGTGTGATGGCGATTGCGTTGTCTGTGGACCTTTTGGGGCGGTACGCAAACTGAAGTGGATCTAGGGTGTCCGGTAAGGTGGAGGTGATATGATCCTTGACTAGTCTCACAAAGCACTTCATGATGACAGAAGTAAGTGCTGCAGGGTGGTAGTAATTTAGTTCAGTTATCTTTGCCTTCTTGGGTACAGGAACAATGGTAGCCATCTTGAAGCATGTGGGGCAACAGATTGGGATAGGAACCGATTGAATATGTCCGTGAACACACCAGCCAGCTGGTCTGCACATGCTCTGAGGGATGCCATCTAGGGCAGCAGCCTTGCGAGCGTTAACACGTTTAAATGCTTTACTCACATCAGCCACAGAGAATGAGGTGCAGTACTTGGTAGTGGGCCGCAACGGTGGCACTGTATTATCCTCAAAGCAGGCAAAGAAGGTGTTTAGTTTGTTTGGTAGCCTGACGTCCGGTGATCTTGGCATAGCTGGTTTTCTTTTTGAAGTCCATGATTTCCTGTAGACCCTGCCACATACATCTCGTGTCTGAGCCATTGAAATGCGACTTCACCTTGTACCTGTACTGGCATTTTGCTTGTTTGATTGCCTTGCGGAGGGAATAACTACACTGTTTATATTCAGTCACATTCCCAGACCTCTTTCCACGGTTAAATGCGGTGGATTGCGCATTCAGTTTTGCGCAAATGCTGTCATCCATCCACGGTTTCTGGTTAGGGTAGGTTTTAATAGTCACAGTGAGTACAACATCTCCAATGCACTTCTTTATAAACGCACTCATAAAGTCAGCGTATAGGTTCTCTGAGGCTGACCGGAACATATTCCAGTCCGCATGATCAAAACAATCTTGAAGTGTGGCTTCCGATTGGTCGGACCAGCGTTGAATGGTTTTCATCACTGGTACATCCTGTTTTAGTTTATGCCTATAAGACGGTAGGAGCAAGATGACGTTGTGGTCGGGAGGGAGGCCTGGGGAGTGCTTTGTATGCATCGCGGAAGTTAGAGTAACTGTGGTCGCTAGAAGCATGTGTTTCAGACATAAGGAAGTGGATGGCTGCAAACTTTCTACTATTAAACTCGGACAAAACAGAGATGCTTGTTCTAGGTCCCAAGAAACAAAGAGATCTTCTGTTGAATCTGACAATTAATCTTAATGGTTGTACAGTCGTCTCAAATAAAACTGTGAAGGACCTCGGCGTTACTCTGGACCCTGATCTCTCTTTTGAAGAACATATCAAGACCATTTCGAGGACAGCTTTTTTCCATCTACGTAACATTGCAAAAATCAGAAACTTTCTGTCCAAAAATGATGCAGAAAAATTAATCCATGCTTTTGTCACTTCTAGGTTAGACTACTGCAATGCTCTATTTTCCGGCTACCCGGATAAAGCACTAAATAAACTTCAGTTAGTGCTAAATACGGCTGCTAGAATCCTGACTAGAACCAAAAAATTTGATCATATTACTCCAGTGCTAGCCTCACTACACTGGCTTCCTGTCAAAGCAAGGGCTGATTTCAAGGTTTTACTGCTAACCTACAAAGCATTACATGGGCTTGCTCCTACCTACCTCTCTGATTTGGTCCTGCCGTACATACCTACACGTACGCTACGGTCACAAGACGCAGGCCTCCAAATTGTCCCTAGAATTTCTAAGCAAACAGCTGTAGGCAGGGCTTTCTCCTATAGAGCTCCATTTTTATGGAACGGTCTGCCTACCCATGTCAGAGACGCAAACTCGGTCTCAACCTTTAAGTCTTTACTGAAGACTCATCTCTTCAGTGGGTCATATGATTGAGTGTAGTCTGGCCCAGGAGTGGGAAGGTGAACGGAAAGGCTCTGGAGCAACGAACCGCCCTTGCTGTCTCTGCCTGGCCGGTTCCCCTTTTTCCACTGGGATTCCCTGCCTCTAACCCTGTTACGGGGGCTGAGTCACTGGCTTGCTGGGGCTCTCTCGTGCCGTCCCTGGGGGGGGTGCGTCACCTGGGTGGGTTGATTCACTGTTGTGGTCGGCCTGTCTGGGTCCCCCCCCCTGGGTTGTACCGTGTCGGAGATCTTTGTGGGCTATACTCGGCCTTGTCTCAGGATGGTAAGTTGGTGGTTGAAGATTTCCCTCTAGTGGTGTGGGGGCTGTGCTTTGGCAAAGTGGGTGGGGTTATATCCTTCCTGTTTGGCCCTGTCCGGGGGTGTCCTCGGATGGGGCCACAGTGTCTCCTGACCCCTCCTGTCTCAGCCTCCAGTATTTATGCTGCAGTAGTTTATGTGTCGGGGGCTAGGGTCAGTTTGTTTATCTGGAGTACTTCTCCTGTCCTATTCGGTGTCCTGTGTAAATCTAAGTGTGCGTTCTCTAATTCTCTCCTTCTCTCTTTCTTTCTCTCTCTCGGAGGACCTGAGCCCTAGGACCATGCCCCAGGACTACCTGACATGATGACTCCTTGCTGTCCCCAGTCCACCTGGCCATGCTGCTGCTCCA
>NW_025758961.1:0-4849 GCF_021184085.1 Oncorhynchus gorbuscha | reverse complement strand
AGTATGTATGGTACAAAAGCATCTCTGTTCTCCATGACTAGTATGTATGGTACAAAAGCATCTCTGTTCTCTTTACCATCTTTAATGTCAAACTGACCTTTGCAAGAAATGTTTTATTTTGGGGGGGATTCGACATTATCGGCTGTCACCAACATACAGTACATTTTCTTATTGTTCGCAGTTAGAAGCTGTTTCTTTTCTGTTTTGTGTTTGATCTTCAGGATATGAAGAAGTGTTCAGGGAGAAGAAGAGCATAAAAGGTTAACCTTTGTCCTGTTCCTGGTCTCTACCTTAATAAATAAAAAAAACATGACTGATTTCCAACGTGGGGAATGAAGTTTGAAAAACAATCGGTCAATACAATTATGTCCAACAAAAATGTATTTGATGAGCAGAACTGTCTCATTCTGATGAGCTATCTCCGTGCTCAGAACTGTCTCATTCTGATGAGCTATCTCTGTGCTCAGAACTGTCTCATTCTGATGAGCTATCTCCGTGCTCAGAACTGTCTCATTCTGATGAGCTATCTCTGTGCTCAGAACTGTCTCATTCTGATGGGCCATCTCCTGTGCTCCAGCAGAACCGTCTAATTCTGATGAGCTATCTCTGTTCAGAGCTGTCTCATTCTGATCTTAATCTGGGACAAGGTTAAAAACCAGACGAAATATTAAGTTAAAATTCATTACTAGTCAGAATTATGTGACTAGTTTCATTTCCTATGTTCAGTTTGGGTGGCGACCTATGTCTAGTTTTGGTATCCAGGCCTGTCACAACGTTTTATTAGCTAAATCTCAGTGCCTGTCACAATAGGGGCTCAGTAGTGTAAATGAAATACATCCCCATTAATAATGTAAGGTGACGCTAGCAGAGGGTAGCATGGCCCTGGGAGCACTGAAGGATACCATAGGGAGAGTGACAGTGGACAAGAGGCCCTCTGAAGGGTCCTGGCGTGGCCCTCGCTGCTACGCTCAACTGAGCCTTTGTTGGTCACCCCTTCACTGTGGACCACATGGGGATTGGGGAGGGGATGGGTGTGCTTGGGATGGAATAACAGGGAGGGGGCTGGAGTGGAGGCTTAGGATGGAATGGCTGAGAGGGGAGTGATGGGTGGGCTTGGGATGGGAATGGCTAGGGAGGGGATGGGTGGGTGGGCTTGGGATAGAATGGCTAGGGAGTGAGGAGGATTCTGCTAGAGCTTAGGATGAAATTGGGAGGCTGCATTGGAAGCAGGATGGAATTGGAGGAGGAGCGGGTAGGCTTGGGATGGGGGAGTGATGGGAGAGGCTGGGTGGGCTTGGGATGGAATTGGGAGGGGGTGGGGAGGGATGGAATGAATGGCTAGGGAGGGTGGGTGGGCTTGGGATGGAATTGGGAGGGGGGAGGGGAGGGCTGGGTGGGCTTGGGATGGAATTGGGAGGGGGAGGGCTGGGTGGGCTTGGGATGGAATTGGGAGGGGAGGGCTGGGTGGGCTTGGGATGGAATTGGGAGGAGGAGGCTGGGTGGGCTTGGGATGGAATTGGGAGGGGAGGCTGGAGTGGGCTTGGGATGGAATTGGGAGGGGGGTGGGGAGGGATGGAAATGGCTAGGGAGGGGTGGGTGGGCTTGGGATGGAATTGGGAGGGGGAGGGCTGGGTGGGCTTGGGATGGAATGGCTAGGAGAGGGGAGGGGAGGGCTGGGTGGGCTTGGGATGGAATGCATTAGGAGGGGAGGGGGAGGGGAGTGGGCTTGAATGAATGGCTAGGGGGAGGCTTGGAATGGAATGGCTAGGGGAGGGCTACGGTGGGCTTGGGTTGGAATGGCTAAGGCGGAGGGAGGGAGGTGATGTGGATGTGATGTGAGGCAAGATGGTTTGGGGCGCGAGGGTAAAAAGGAGGGGAGATGGGGTGGAGGGGAGTAACAGGGGAGGGAAGGGAGATGGGGGGGTTAAAAGGGGAATGGGGAGATGGGGGAAGGGGCGGGTTTGATCCCAAGTCAGGAGGTGTCTGGCTGGCTGGGACTGGGAGTGGACCTCAGCATCCAGCCTCCTCCATTCTGACAGAACAAGTGTTACGTGAGATGTGAAGGGTGGCGCTGGTCCGTCTCAAGACCCCTGGATCAGGTGTTCCTCGTCAACCTGGACCCCGGCTGCAGTGGAGCGTGTGTGTGTGTGTATGTATGTATGTATGTGTGTGTGTGTGTGTGTGTGTGTGTGTGTGTGTGTGTATGTGTGTGTATGTGTATGCGTATGTGTGTGTGTGTGTGTGTGTGTTTGTGCGTGCGTGTGTGCGTGTGTGTGCGTGCGTATGCGTGCATGCGTGTGCGTGTGTGTGCGTGCGTGGTGCGTGCGCATGCGTGCGTGTGTGCGTAGTGCGTGCGTGCGTGCGTGTGTGTGTAAGTGTGTGTGTGCGTGTGCGTGCGTGTGTGTGTGTGTGTGTGCGTGCATGCGCACGTGCGTATGCGTGCGTGTGTGTGTGTAGTGTGCGTGTGCGTGTGTGTGCGTGTCTGTGTGTGTGTGTGTGTGTGTGTGTGTGTGTGTGTGTGTGTGTGTGTGTGTGTGTGTGTGTGTGTGTGTGTGTGTGTGTGTGTGTGTGTGCGTGCGTGTGTGTGTGTGTGTGTGCAGCCCAGCCCTGGACCAGGCCATAACGTGTACCTGCGAGGCTGTGAAGATGCTACTAATGATAATGGATGCAGGTCTATTACCCATCAAACTGCTAATGGAATAGAACACGTCATGATTGGTTGGGGAGAATCAGCAGCCTTTCCTACTGTGGTAGAAAAAAAAAACACAGGACAATACTAAATACCTTAGTGGCCAAAAATATCTCCCAGTTCTCCCATTTTAGCAAGTGATTTAATTCTGTTTTGCAGCCATTTTGTTTGATTGGACTTGGACAAGTGAGTTATCCATTGTGAATAACCGTATTCATTAGGACGGTATGATACTGAATTCATCCCACCTTGGATTTTTCCATTACAATACCTCTAAAAAAAAGGTATTACAATTATTCTCTATGACAGAATAAAGACAGAAAGGTTTTAAAAAGCAGAACAAACTTAAATAAATCAATGTCAAGGTTGACCCTCTGCCATCACACCTGAAATGACTCAACGTTCAAATGGCTAAAGACTCACTATTTCACTCTTCCATTGTTTTGGCTCTATAGTTCTGCTTCTAGTTCTGCCGCATTATTGGTCTATAGTTCTGCCTCATGAACTCTACCCTACTGAGGTTACGTTTGCAAAATCAAAGGGAGAGTATGGAGATTTACATGACGTGTCCAGGATAGATTTTGTATTTCTAAATGGACCGGAATAATGTCCATCAGTAAGTGTAACAGTCAAATCCCAGACTCATTTAAATACTAAAAGGAAGAAAATGTAACAGCATTCAAAGATGAACTCCCTCAATTGGGAAAAATGTCAGATGGGTAAGGATGGAGAGAACAGGATGGATCAGGATGGAGAGAACAGAATGGAGAGAACAGAATGGAGAGAACAGAATGGAGAGAACAGAATGGAGAGAACAGAATGGAGAGAACAGAATGGAGAGAACAGAATGGAGAGAACAGAATGGAGAGAACAGAATGGAGAGAACAGAATGGAGGGAACAGAATGGAGGGAACAGAATGGAGAGAACAGGATGGAGAGAACAGAATGGAGAGAACAGAATGGAGAGAACAGAATGGAGAGAACAGAATGAGAGAACAGAATGGAGAGAACAGAATGGAGAGAACAGAATGGAGGGAACAGGATGGAGAGAACAGAATGGAGGGAACAGAATGGAGGGAACAGAATGGAGAGAACAGGATGGAGAGAACAGAATGGAGAGAACAGAATGGAGAGAACAGAATGGAGAGAACAGAATGGAGAGAACAGAATGGAGAGAACAGGATGGAGAGAACAGCATAGAGGGAACAGGATGGAGAGAACAAAGGAATGGAGAGAACAGAATGGAGAGAACAGCATAGAGAGACAGGAGAGGATCAGAATGGAGAGAACAGCATAGAGGGAACAGGATGGAGAGATCAGAATGGAGAGAACAGAATGGAGAGAACAGGATGGAGAGAACAGAATGGAGAGAACAGAATGGAGAGAACAGAATGGAGAGAACAGGATGGAGAGAACAGAATGGAGAGAACAGGATGGAGAGAACAGAATGGAGAGAACAGGATGGAGAGAACAGAATGGAGGGAACAGAATGGAGAGAACAGGATGGAGAGAACAGAATGGAGGGAACAGGATGGAGAGAACAGAATGGAGAGGAACAGAATGGAGAGAACAGAATGGAGAGAACAGAATGGAGAGAACAGAATGGAGAGAACAGAATGGAGAGAACAGAATGGAGAGAACAGAATGGAGAGAACAGGATGGAGAGAACAGAATGGAAAGAACAGAATGGAGAGAACAGAATGGAGAGAACAGAATGGAGAGAACAGGATGGAGAGAACAGCATAGAGGGAACAGGATGGAGAGAACAGCATAGAGGGAACAGGATGGAGAGATCAGAATGGAGAGAACAGCATAGAGGGAACAGGATGGAGAGATCAGAATGGAGAGAACAGCATAGAGTGAACAGGATGGAGAGAACAGAATGGAGAGAACAGGATGGAGAGAACAGCATAGAGAGAACAGGATGGAGAGAACAGCATAGAGGGAACAGGATGGAGAGATCAGAATGGAGAGAACAGCATAGAGGGAACAGGATGGAGAGATCAGAATGGAGAGAACAGCATAGAGGGAACAGGATGGAGAGATCAGAATGGAGAGAACAGAATGGAGAGAACAGGATGGAGAGAACAGGATGGAGAGAACAGGATGGAGAGAACAGAATGGAGAGAACAGGATGAGGAGAACAGAATAGAGAGAACA
>NW_025758960.1:0-4850 GCF_021184085.1 Oncorhynchus gorbuscha | reverse complement strand
GGGAGGCTTTCGAGCCATCATCGACTCAGTGGGTTTTGTCCAAAAATGTCTCTGGACCCACTCACTGTCAGCCAAGTCATCTGGATGGACCTAGTTTTGTCCCATGGAATAAATGTTGTGGATCTTAATGTTTTCCTCATAATCCTGGACTATCGGACCACCATTTTATTATGTTTGCAATTGCAACAAATAATCTGCTCAGACCCCAACCAAGGACCATCAAAAGTCGTGCTATAAATTCACAGACAACACAAAGATTCCTTGATGCCCTTCCAGACTCCCTCTGCCTACCCAAGGACGCCAGAGGACAAAAATCAGTTAACCACCTAACTGAGGATCTCAATTTAACCTTGCGCAATACCCTAGATGCAGTTGCACCCTAAAAACTAAAAACATTTCTCATAAGAAACTAGCTCCCTGGTACACAGAAAATACCCGAGCTCTGAAGCAAGCTTCCAGAAAATTGGAACGGAAATGGCGCCACACCAAACTGGAAGTCTTCCGACTAGCTTGGAAAGACAGGTACCGTGCAGTACCGAAGAGCCCTTACTGCTGCTCGATCATCCTATTTTTCTAACTTAATTGAGGAAAATAAGAACAATCCGAAATTCCTTTTTGATACTGTCGCAAAGCTAACTAAAAGCAGCATTCCCCAGAGAGGATGACTTTCACTTTAGCAGTGATAAATTCATGAACTTCTTTGAGGAAAAGATTATGATTATTAGAAAGCAAATTACGGACTCCTCTTTAAACCTGCGTATTCCTCCAAACCTCAGTTGTCCTGAGTCTGCACAACTCTGCCAGGACCTAGGATCAAGAGAGACGCTCAAGTGTTTTAGTACTATATCTCTTGACACAATGATGAAAATAATCATGGCCTCCTAAACCTTCAAGCTGCATACTGGACCCTATTCCAACTAAACTACTGAAAGAGCTGCTTCCTGTGCTTGGCCCTCCTATGTTGAACATAATAAACGGCTCTCTATCCACTGGATGTGTACCAAACTCACTAAAAGTGGCAGTAATAAAGCCTCTCTTGAAAAAGCCAAACCTTGACCCAGAAAATATAAAAACTATCGGCCTATATCGAATCTTCCATTCCTCTCAAAAATTTTAGAGAGGCTGTTGCGCAGCAACTCACTGCCTTCCTGAAGACAAACAATGTATACGAAATGCTTCAGTCTGGTTTTAGACCCCATCATAGCACTGAGACGGCACTTGTGAAGGTGGTAAATGACATTTTAATGGCATCGGACCGAGGCTCTGCATCTTCGTGCTGACCTTAGTGCTGCTTTTGATACCATCGATCACCACATTCTTTTGGAGAGATTGGAAACCCAGATTGGTCTACACGGACATGTTCTGGCCTGGTTTAGATCTTATCTGTCGGAAAGATATCAGTTTGTCTCTGTGAATGGTTTGTCCTCTGACAAATCAACTGTAAATTTCGGTGTTCCTCAAGCTTCCGTTTCAGGACCACTATTGTTTTCACTATACATTTTACCTCTTGGGGATGTTATTCGAAAACATAATGTAAACTTTCACTGCTATGCGGATGACACACAGCTGTACATTTCAATGAAACATGGTGAAGCCCCAAAATTACCCTCGCTAGAAGCATGTGTTTCAGACATAAGGAAGTGGATGAGCTGCAAACTTTCTACTATTAAACTTCGGACAAAACAGAGATGCTTGTTTCTAGGTCCCAAGAAACAAAGAGATCTTCTGTTGAATCTGACAATTAATCTTAATGGTTTGTACAGTCGTCTCAAATAAAACTTGTTGAAGGACTCTCCAGCGCTACCTCTGGACCCTGATCTCTCTTTTGAAGAACATATCAAGACCATTTCGAGGACAGCTTTTTTCCATCTACGTAACATTGCAAAAATCAGAAACTTTCTGTCCAAAAATGATGCAGAAAAATTAATCCATGCTTTTGTCACTTCTAGGTTAGACTACTGCAATGCTCTATTTTCCGGCTACCCGGATAAAGCACTAAATAAACTTCAGTTAGTGCTAAATACGGCTGCTAGAATCCTGACTAGAACCAAAAAATTTGATCATATTACTCCAGTGCTAGCCTCTCTACACTGGCTTCCTGTCAAAGCAAGGGCTGATTTCAAGGTTTTACTGCTAACCTACAAAGCATTACATGGGCTTGCTCCTACCTACCTCTCTGATTTGGTCCTGCCGTACATACCTACACGTCACACTACGGTCACAAGACGCAGGCCTCCTAATTGTCCCTAGAATTTCCTAAGCAAACAGCTGGAGGCAGGGCTTTCTCCTATAGAGCTCCATTTTTATGGAACGGTCTGCCTCACCCATGTCAGAGACGCAAACTCCAGGTCCTCAACCCTTTAAGTCTTTACTGAAGACTCATCTCTTCAGTGGGTCATATGATTGAGTGTAGTCTGGCCCAGGAGTGGGAAGGTGAATCGGAAAGGCTCTGGAGCAACGAACCGCCCTTGCTGTCTCTGCCTTGGCCTGTGGTTCCCCTCTTGCTCAGTTCTTTGCCTCCTAACCTGTTACGGGGCTGATCACAGCTTGCACAAGGAGAGCTCTCTGTGCCGTCCCTGGAAGTGCTTCACCTGGGTGGGTTGATTCACTGTTGCTAATTGACTGTCCAGGTCCCCCTTGGTTGCCGTGTCGGAGATCTTTGTGGGCTATACTCGGCCTTGTCTCCAGGATGGTAGTTGGTGGTTGAAGATTTCCTCTAGTGGTGTGGGGGCTGTGCTTTGGCAAAGTGGGTGGGGTTATATCCTTCCTGTTTGGCCTGTCCGGGGGTGTCCTCGGATGGGGCCACAGTGTCTCCTGACCTCCTGTCTCAGCCTCCAGTATTTATGCTGCAGTAGTTTATGTGTTTGGGGCTGGGGTCAGTTTGTTATATCTGGAGTACTTCTCCTGTCCTATTCGGTGTCCTGTGTGAATCTAAGTGTGCGTTCTCTTAATTCTCTCCTTCTCTCTTTCTTTCTCTCTCTCGGAGGACCTGGAGCCCTGGACCATGGCCCAGGACTACCTGACATGATGACTCCTTGCTGTCCCCAGTCCACCTGGCCATGCTGCTGCTCCAGTTTCAACTGCCTGGGCCTCTAGGACCATGTCCCAGGACTACCTGACATGATGACTCCTTGCATGTCTTCAGTCCACCTGGGTCATGCTGCTGCTCCAGTTTTCAACTGTTCTGCCTTACTATTATTCAACCATGCTGGTCATTTATGAACATTTGAACATCTTGGCTAATGTTCTGTTATAATCTCCACTCCGCACAGCCAGAAGAGGACTGGCCACCCCACATATGCTCTCTTTAATTCTCTTTCTTTCTCTCTCGGAGGACCTGGAGCCCTAGACCGTGCCGCATTGCTTGCTGTTTGGGGTTTTAGGCTGGGTTTCTGTACAGCACTTTGGAGATATCAAGCTGATGTACGAAGTGGCTATATAAATTCTGATTTGATTAGATAGTAGTCGTCCTATATAGATAGTTCCCCATCCTGTACTGTCTATAGTCTGTTCCCCATCCTGTACTGTCTATAGTCTGTTCCCCATCCTGTACTGTCTATAGTCTGTTCCCCCTCCTGTACTGTCTATAGTCTGTTCCCCATCCTCTACTGTCTATAGTCTGTTCCCCATCCTGTACTGTCTATAGTCTGTTCCCCATCCTGTACTGTCTATAGTCTGTTCCCCATCCTGTACTGTCTATAGTCTGTTCCCCATCCTGTACTGTCTATAGTCTGTTCCCCATCCTGTACTGTCTATAGTCTGTTCCCCATCCTGTACTGTCTATAGTCTGTTCCCCCTCCTGTACTGTCTATAGTCTGTTCCCCCTCCTGTACTGTCTATAGTCTGTTCCTCCTCCTGTACTGTCTATAGTCTGTTCCTCCTCCTGTACTGTCTATAGTCTGTTCCCCATCCTGTACTGTCTATAGTCTGTTCCCCATCCTCTACTGTCTATAGTCTGTTCCCCATCCTCTACTGTCTATAGTCTGTTCCCCATCCTCTACTGTCTATAGTCGTCCTATATAGATAGTTCCACATCATGTACTGTCTATAGTCATCCTATATAGATAGTTCCACATCATGTACTGTCTATAGTCATCCTATATAGATAGTTCCACATCATGTACTGTCTATAGTCATCCTATATAGATAGTTCCACATCATGTCCTGTATATAGTCGTCCTATATAGATAGTTCCACATCATGTACTGTCTATAGTCGTCCTATATAGATAGTTCCACATCATGTACTGTCTATAGTCGTCCTATATAGATGGTTCCACATCATGTACTGTCTATAGTCATCCTATATAGATAGTTCCACATCATGTACTGTCTATAGTCGTCCTATATAGATAGTTCCACATCATGTACTGTCTATAGTCGTCCTATATAGATAGTTCCACATCATGTACTGTCTATAGTCATCCTATATAGATAGTTCCACATCATGTACTGTCTATAGTCATCCTATATAGATAGTTCCACATTCTGTACTGTCTATAGTTGTCCTATATAGATAGGATGTACTGTCTATAGTCATCCTATATAGATAGTTCCACATCATGTACTGTCTATAGTCTGTTCCCCATCCTGTACTGTCTATAGTCGTCCTATATAGATGGTTCCACATCATGTACTGTCTATAGTCTGTTCCCCATCCTGTACTGTCTATAGTCGTCCTATATAGATGGTTCCACATCATGTACTGTCTATAGTCTGTTCCCCATCCTGTACTGTCTATAGTCGTCCTATATAGATGGTTCCACATCATGTACTGTCTATAGTCGTCCTATATAGATAGTTCCACATCATGTACTGTATATAGTCGTCCTATATAGATAGTTCCACATC
>NW_025758959.1:0-4850 GCF_021184085.1 Oncorhynchus gorbuscha | reverse complement strand
CTCCTCACTGGGATGGAGACATTCATCACTCCAGTTCAGAGTCAAACAGAGAACACAGGGCTGACTCCTCACTGGGATGGAGACATTCATCACTCCAGTTCAGAGTCAAACAGAGAACACAGGGCTGACTCCTCACTGGGATGGAGACATTCATCACTCCAGTTCAGAGTCAAACAGAGAACAGAGGGCTGACTCCTCACTGGGATGGAGACATTCATCACTCCAGTTCAGAGTCAAACAGAGAACAGAGGGCTGACTCCTCACTGGGATGGAGACATTCATCACTCCAGTTCAGAGTCAAACAGAGAACACAGGGCTGACTCCTCACTGGGATGGAGACATTCATCACTCCAGTTCAGAGTCAAACAGAGAACACAGGGCTGATTCCTCACTGGGATGGAGACATTCATCACTCCAGTTCAGAGTCACTGGGATAAGGAGACATTCATCACTCCAGTTCAAGTCAAACAGAGAGACACGGGGCACGACTCTCACTGGGATGGAGACATTCATCACTCCCAGTTCAGAGTCAAACAGAGAACAGAGGGCTGACTCCTCACTGGGATGGAGACATTCATCACTCTCAATGTGCAACAGGCGCCCATCCCTCCATCTGTCTCTCCCTCCCTCCCCGTCTCTCTCTCTTTCCCTCCATCATTCTCACTCCCCGTCTCTCCTTTCCCTCCATCTCTCTCTCTCTCTCTGGTGACTTACAGTAAGAACCTTGGTTGGTGCTTTTAGGCCAGGATGGATGAGTCAACATCTACCATCGCTTGTTACTCTAATGAAATATGTTTAATGGAAGGAAGGGCCAGGGGGATGGCTGGGTGGAGTGAAGTGGTAAGTGGGTGGTTAGGTAACTCAGAGTTCCTTCCAAGTGGGACATCTGGTTCTACTGAACACAAACAAACCCAACAAAAAACACAGTTGAAAACACATCCGGAAGACTAATGTTTACAGTCTCCCTTGTACTGTTCCCCTCCCAGCACCTGGAGAGAACTGGAGACTGAGTGCACTGTGCTACCAAAATACGTTTACACCTGAAGCTTTTTTTAAAATCTGATCTGTGTGGGGTGGCTTTCCTACTCAATCAGCACTCTACTGCATCAAGCGGCACCCTTTCAACAGGGTCACAGGGCTCTTGCCAGATGTAGTCCACTATGTAGGGAATAGGCTGGCATTTGGGAAACATTGTTTACGGGCCCTACGCTGAGGGGGTTCGCTGTTATGCTCTCTCTGTCAATGGCTGCTTTGAATGAATCTGTTGTTCTGTGGGCCCAAGCTCCGCTCTTAAGGAACATCCATGAAAACATCAACAGAGTCTTTTTCCAGAATAGTCCTGCTTAGGCCACCTACTCTACACCGCTGGAGAGACTGTAGGCTACACAGTCCCCTATACAATAAGACAGCATCCAGTCCGATACTGTGATGGTGCCGTACCAACTTCTACTCTGGTAAGACAGAAACAGCCTTTGAGATAGGGCATGGCTGCGTCACAAATGGTACGCCACTCCTTCCATAGTGGACTAATGTTGACCCAGAGCTCTATGGATCAAAATGTAGTGTATAATCTATGGTGCTATTTGGAGGCAGGCCATCCTCTGGTCTTGTTGAACACCTGCAGTATGGTTGGATATGAGGAGAGGCTGTATTTGGAAGCCTTGGGCCTGGGGGAGAGAGACCCACTGAGTCATGGCTCTTTGCCTGTTAAGACCAGAACAGAAGCGACTAACACAACCTAGGTGCATGAGGGAGAGGCAAGGACAGGTAAACCACGTCAAGTAACAGCCCCCTGGAAAACACACAACAACAGCAACGTGTAATGGGCAGTCAAGGGACATGGGGATATGACAAAGAGATGAACCTCTTAAATATGAGAGACAAGATATAAAGAGCTCTCTGGTGGGTTCAAATACATTTAATTTGAATTCTGAGAATATACATATTATAGTATTTTACTTTAGTATTCAGCTTTATTTAGTACCATCTTAGTGATTTTCATCAGCCTGAACCATCTGTCAAGTATTTGTTTGATTTTAGGAAAATTAGACTTGTCAGGCCGTCATTGTAATTTAATAAAAAATGACTGACTCGCCTGGTTAAATGAAGGTTTAATAAATAAAATTAAATGTTCTCTTCAATTCATATTCCCAGTGAAGATGTCTCCTTGTTCTGTTTGGAGTAGGTGAAGTTGCCCCTAGACACTGAACTTGGGTCAGTTTGGCATATTCCCCACTAATGGTTAAGGTTAGAATAGGGGTGGGAAGCTGATCCTAGATCTGATGCCTAGAAATTTCTACTATGGCGGTCTGTTTACCAAGCTTCGCCATTCTATCTGGTCAACCACTGCCGTGCCCTGGTTAGCAGCATGCTTGCACAACACTGATTCCGCTGGGTAATTATGGCAATTGGCTGTACAAACAGACTAAACATCCTCTGTCTACCTTATCATTACATCCATTACTTAGCCTGGGGTTGGCGGTGTAACCCTTTTCACATTAAAAATTCAAGCCACTTAAGAGATCAACAAGGAGGGAGGGATTAGGAAGGAAAACATGGTATGAGTCCCAAATGGCACTCTATTCCATAAATAGTGCACAATAAAGATCATTTGAGCCCTGGTCAAACGTGGTGCACAATGAAGGAATAGGGTGCCATTTTTTGGGACCAGCTATGAGGTTATGTGACATGGTTCAGTCACCGTTATCTTCTAATCTCACGTATTACGACCATTAAAAGCCAAAAGCCACTGAATACTAGCCCAAGTGTTGTTGTTGTTTTAAACGCCCCCTAATAGTGCCTCTTTGCCATACAAATGATGTTTTCAATTTAGGATTATCTGTCCACACACGCATGTAGACAAGATGTGGTCCTTTTGATGGATGAAGCATCGAAGACAACAAAGGGGATTCCTTTGGAGTCATGATGAGCTGGAGAATGGATCTCTTTTCACAGGCTTCATGGTTGGCTTGAGGACACTGGGCATGTGCATATATTATGTGTCATTTCCCCTGATGAGTCAATACATGGACTCGGTTTCAACGCCAACGTTATCATCATTGGCAATCGATTGATATAATGCTTTTGCTACTGTAGATTTAAGAGGATAGGGAAAGATGAGCAAAATGCTTAAATAAACAGAATTAAAAAGATGTCTTGGCAGTGAGTTCGCACGGAGCGACAGGAAAACAATTTAAACTAGCACACATTAATCAACAAAGCAGGAAAAGGTGCCTTGTAACCATGGCTGAACATCTACAAATCGTATTCAATCATGTAAACATATTATACTGCCTTTTGAGACTCAGTTCAAACAAAGTCACTGAATCAATTAACCCCTTCTTCACATTCATCCTCTGCCCGAACCCTGGCCTTCCTGGCTGGGGAACGAGGGGTTGGGTTTCATGCTAAGGGGAGAGGGTTCTGGGAGATTACAGTGTAATTAACCCTGCTCCAGACCACTGGTTTTAGAGAGATGAGACGGACATAATGTTGGTTTAGACCTGCCAGGTCAGACGTACACACACACACACACACACACACACACACACACACACACACACACACACACACACACACACACACACACACACACACACACACACACACACACACACACACACACACACACACACACACACACACACACACACACACACAAACTTGTAGGCACGCATACACAGGCTCACACTTAAATAAGGCAAAGAGAAAGAATAACAGTACCCACACACACCCACACTGATAAACACAAAGTGAGAGAGAGACAGGCATGTACCAACAGCTGCATCCACAGAGGTACACAGTTTTATAAAAGCCTACAACCTGCTGTTAAACATTCATCTCATAGTGATATGAGATGAGCCTGCTATGAGTCAGCCAGCTAGTCAGCCATGTAGTCAGGGAGTCAGACAGCTAGTCAGCCATGTAGTCAGGGAGTCAGACAGCTAGTCAGACAGCTAGTCAGCCATGTATCCAGGTAGTCAGACAGCTAGTCAGCCATGTAGTCAGGTAGTCAGACAGCTAGTCAGCCATGTAGTCAGGTAGTCAGACAGCTAGTCAGCCATGTAGTCAGGTAGTCAGACAGCTAGTCAGCAATGTATTCAGGTAGTCAGACAGCTAGTCAGCCATGTAGTCAGGTAGTCAGACAACTAGTCAGCCATGTAGTCAGGGAGTCAGACAGCTAGTCAGACAGCTAGTCAGCCATGTATCCAGGTAGTCAGACAGCTAGTCAGCCATGTAGTCAGGTAGTCAGACAGCTAGTCAGCCATGTAGTCAGGGAGTCAGACAGCTAGTCAGCCATGTAGTCAGGTAGTCAGACAGCTAGTCAGCCATGTATCCAGGTAGTTAGACAGCTAGTCAGCCATGTAGTCAGGTAGTCAGACAGCCAGTCAGCCATGTAGTCAGGTAGTCAGACAGCTAGTCAGCCATGTATCCAGGTAGTCAGACAGCTAGTCGGCCATGTAGTCAGGTAGTCAGACAGCTAGTCAGACAGCTAGTCAGCCATGTATCCAGGTAGTCAGACAGCTAGTCAGCCATGTAGTCAGGTAGTCAGACAGCCAGTCAGCCATGTAGTCAGGTAGTCAGACAGGTAGTCCGCCAGGTAGTCAGACAGGTAGAGCCAGGTAGCCAGGCAGGTAGTCAGTCAGTTAGAGCCGGGTAGTCAGACAGGTATCCAGGTAGCCAGTCAGGTAGTCCGCCAGGTAGTCAGACAGGTATCCAAGTAGTCAGGCAGGTATACAGCCGGGTAGTCAGACAGGTATCCAGGTAGTCCGCCAGGTTGCCCTCCATGTATCCAGGTAGCCTGCCAGGTAGTCCGCCAAGTAGTCAGCTAAGTATCCAGGTAGTCAGCC
>NW_025758958.1:0-4852 GCF_021184085.1 Oncorhynchus gorbuscha | reverse complement strand
GGCTAGCTAGCAGCCCTCCCACACGGTGTCCTGAGGCAGCCGGGGCCATTCTGGTAGTGTTCTCTATCCCCTGCTTCCTGTCTCCTTGTCGACCTGGGGTATCAAGTGACCAGACTTCGCTGGGCCGACGTCCTGACTGCCAGGCAACGACGGGTGTAACATCCAGCACTCTGCCTGTTTCCAGTCACCTCAGCCCCATCGCTCATCCACTTTGAGTGGACCACTCCACTCCGGCTGTCTGCAGGCTGCCATGGCAGTATTGTCCTCTTAGCTGTCCCCTTCAGCTTCACCATGCAGGCCACATACCTCCAGCCACGTCCACAGATCGGCTCAGCCTTCACCCGTACGGCGCCTTAACACGCCCCAGGCCAGGTAGGACAGTCTCATAGACCAGCAGGGAGTGCCTCATCTGCCACCAGCACCACCCAGAGAGAGACGGCAGAACCTGGGAGAACAGAAACACAAGAGAGTAAAAACAAAACTGTCCCCTGCTCAACAACTGTCCCCTGCTCTACAATTGTCCCCTGCTCCACAACTGTCCCCTGCTCTACAATTGTCCCCTGCTCCACAACTGTCCCCTGCTCCACAACTGTCCCCTGCTCTACAACTGTTCCCTGCTCTACAACTGTCCCCTGCTCCACAACTGTCCCCTGCTCCACAACTGTCCCCTGCTCCACAACTGTCCCCTGAGAGACAGAGAGAGAGAGAGAGAGAGAGAGAGAGAGAGAGAGAGAGAGAGAGAGAGAGAGAGAGAGAGAGAGAGAGAGAGAGAGAGAGAGAGAGAGAGAGAGAGAGAGAGAGAGAGAGAGAGAGAGAGAGAGAGAGAGAGAGACAGAGAGAGAGACAGACAGAGAGAGAGAGAGACAGAGAGAGAGACAGAGAGAGAGACAGAGAGAGCCAGAGAGAGACACAGAGAGAGAGAGAGAGAGAGAGAGAGAGAGAGAGAGAGAGAGAGAGAGAGAGAGAGACAGAGATAGAGACAGAGAGAGAGACAGAGACAGAGAGACAGAGAGAGAGAGAGAGAGAAAGAGAGAGAGAGAGAGAGAGACAGAGAGACAGAGAGAGAGATCACAGAGAGAGAGAGACAGAGAGAGAGACAGAGACAGAGAGACAGAGAGAGAGACAGAGAGACAGAGAGAGAGAGCGAGACATCAAATATGATAGGACTGTGCATGTCATAGAGATCAGATCACCTAATTCTATTTAATGATGTGGTGCATGTAGTCTGGATATGTGCAACAGATGTTAGAGATAGAAAACCTGTATTAAAATGTCACCCCACAATGATATATTAGTTGAAAATACAAAATACAGATTTAAAAGCCACATTGTGGAACCACTCAAATAGATTTGACACACTGCATTAAGTCATAGGCAAAACACAGTACATGATGTCATTTGGAATCAGCAGATGTGATCTTATATATCTTGCTGATCTTGCCAGGCACTGTACCGTTTCTGTTACTCAGAGGTGGCTGTGACAGATGCACCATGACACATCATCTTGGGTTTAATGAACAGAATATTTACAGATACAGCAGCATGGTTGCTTCAGTCTTTACCTGGTAGAGAACAAATTAGTGACCTCTGCTGTTAAATGTTGGTCAAACAGCTGTTCAAAATAAATTCATCAAATATTTGTATTTAAATACACACGATAAGCCTACAATTTGACAAAGAAATCCACCCAATTTTATAAAACTGCATTGTTGGTTAAGGGTTTATACGTATGCATTTCACGGTAAGGTTTACACCTGTTGTATTCGGCGCATGTTAAAATGCAACAACCACCGAGCCACTGCCTGTTCACCCCTCTATCATCCAGAAGGCGAGGTCAGTACAGGTGCATCAAAGCTGGGACCGAGAGACTGAAAACAGCTTCTATCTCAAGGCCATCAGACTGTTAAACAGCCACCACTAACATTGAGTGGCTGCTGCCAACACACTGACTCAACTCCAGCCACTTTAATAATGGGAATTGATGGGAATTGACGTCAAATATATCACTAGCCACTTTAAACAATGCTACCTAATATAATGTTTACATACCCCACATTATTCATCTCATATGTATACGTATATACTATACTCTATATCATCGACTGCATCCTTATGTAATACATGTATCACTAGCCACTTTAAACTATGCCACTTGGTTTACATACTCATCTCATATGTATATACTGTACTCAATACCATCTACTGAATCTTGCCTATGCTGCTCTGTACCATCACTCATTCATACATCTTTATGTACATATTCTTTATCTCTTTACACTTGTGTGTATAAGGTAGTAGTTTTGGAATTGTTAGTTAGATTACTCGTTGGTTATTACTGCATTGTCGGAACTAGAAGCACAAGCATTTCGCTACAGTCGCATTAACATCTGCTAACCATGTGTATGTGACAAATAAAATCTGATTTGATTTGAAAATGCAATTTGATTCGAATTTTGATTTGAGAGTGGATTGATAACGTTGGTTAATACTATCTCCGAATGTAATGCTTTATGAAGACTGTAGATGTCGCTGTTGAAGAGATTGAGTTTTGAGTCAAAGATAGTGAGAAAACGAGAAAGCCGACCTATTTATTTATCTAAATTCGATAGTGTCACAGACATAAATAAATAATACTATATTCATAAATCACACGTATACAACTAACGTATGAATAGCTATGCTTTTAATTTAGGTGTATCGTCTTGTCTGAAATAATTTATCATTGTCTGAAAGCAATTGCTGAATATTGGCTATGCGGGAACGTTTTGTCGTCGAATATCTTTGCTCCTGCGGTCACGTGCCTGCAAACATTTAGAACAGGAAGTGATACTGTAGCATCAAGGAACCCACAATAAAATACACAACAATGAGATTATATAGATAGCTTCAGGTTTACTTCAGTTGTAAAGAAGCATCCAAGCTCTCGGAAAGATACACTCTTTCAGCCATTGAAGAGAAGAAGGGCCCTGCGGTGGAGGTTTTGTTAAACAGGCTAACTTGAGTCGAAGTCGGACCAAGCCCCAAAATGACTGCATCTGTGTTTTTCGGGTGTACATTCATCGCTTTCGGCCCTGCCATTGCACTGTTCTTGTTTACTATTGCCAGGGACCCACTCCGAGTGATATTTCTTATCGCCGGGTAAGTAGCTAGTGTAACGTTAACTAAATAAATAGATAGCAAGCAAACCATCTAGATTTGGATAGTGTAGACTTCTAGCCAACAGCAGTTAGCCGTATATGAGAACTAGGTAGCCCGAAGGCTAATGCTAAATCACAAACAAAACCTCTTTCTTTTTGGTCACACATTTTCGGACATGTGCTTTTTGCTGTATTAGAATGATTGACTCCGTTAAGTGTCTGCAAATGTTAAACACAAACCACTGTTAGTTGGAGAGCTACAGGTCGCGCAATGTTTTGTTCCAGCCGAGCACTAAACCTAAATAGTCGCACATGCGCGACTACAGGTACCCCCCTGTTTTTCTTTTACATTTTGTGGAGCCCGTAGAATGTTTTATTTCACAGTACAGTCATTCATGTTTGTACTAGTTAGCGAAATATTATGTATGTGGCTATATGAGAAGTGTATGACAGGGGTACCTTGCTATGTATGTATTATGTTGAGTGTGTATTGACCAATGTCTATTTTGTATGCAGCAGTACTATGTGTCTAAGACATCCTATTTGGGGGCAAGTTCATCCAATCCTAAACTCTGTCCATTTCAGTGTGTGTGATGGAACCTTTATTTTATGAGTGTTTCTATACGTAGTGTTAAACTCGTGTTTTCTTCTTCTCTCTCCCAGGGCGTTCTTCTGGTTGTGTTCTCTGCTGCTGTCTTCACTAGTGTGGTTCATCACCGTTCAGATCAGCAACAAAGAGAGTTCCTCCCAGCAGAAAGGACTGCTCATATTTGGGGTGGTGCTCTCCGTGCTGCTGCAGGAGACTTTCCGCTTCGGCTACTACAAGCTGCTGAAGTAAGTCGCAGACCTGGGCTCAAAAACAGACCTGGGTTCATTTGCTTTAGCCTGTGTGGAGTGCTACATAGTCAGCGATGGCTGTTTTTTTAAGGTCATCTATTGGTCAATTTTAAACCCGACAAGCTCAAATCAAACCCAGATAAAGTATTTGAAATAATTTCAAATAGTATTTGAACCCAGGTGTAGTAAGCCTATCCCCATGACCTGCTCAGCGATGCTGCTGCTCTACATTCTGGTCTTATATCCCTTGGGGGTTTTTCCAGACTGTAACAGAGAAGAAGTCCATTGTTGAGAGGAATGTCAGTGCTTTCAGAAAGTATTCACACATTTTGTTTAAAAATGGATAACATTTATATTATTGGTCTCTGGCCTTGTGGAGATGTGGATTTATGCCCAACTCTTCACGAATGCACACAAAACTTCTGCTATTTTAATATAGGGCCTATTTCCCTTATGCATTCTGCCACTTCTTCCTAGAAGGGGCGGCAGGGTAGCCTAGTGGTTAGAGCGTTGGACTAGTAACCGGTAGGTTGCAAGTTCAAACCCTCGAGCTGACAAGGTACAAATCTGTCGTTCTGCCCCTGAACAGGCAGTTAACCCACTGTTCCCAGGCCGTCATTGAAAATAAGAATTTGTTCTTAACTGACCTGCCTAGTTAAATAAAGGAAAAATAAAAAAAGAAGCATTATACTGCAGCACTATATTATTCTATAGCTCCTGTGTTAGCAGTTAGCATTATACTGCAGCACTATATTATTCTATAGCTCCTGTGTTAGCAGTTAGCATTATACTGCAGCACTATATTATTCTATAGCTCCTGTGTTAGCAGTTAGCATTATACTGCAGCACTATATTATTCTATAGCTCCTGTGTTAGCA
>NW_025758957.1:0-4852 GCF_021184085.1 Oncorhynchus gorbuscha | reverse complement strand
TCCCACATGCTTCAAGAGGGACACCATTGTTCCTGTTCCTAAGAAAGCTAAGGTAACTGAGCTAAATGACTACTGCCCCGTGGAACTCACTTCCGCCATCATGAAGTCCTTTGAGAGACAAGTCAAGGACCATATCACCTCCACCCTACCTGACACCCTAGACCCACTCCAATTTGCTTACCGCCCAAATAGGTCCACAGACGACGCAATCGCAACCACACTGCACACAGCCCTAACCCATCTGGACAAGAGGAATACCTATGTGAGAATGCTGTTTATCGACTACAGCTCAGCATTTAACACCATAGTACCCTCCAAACTCGTCATCAAGCTCGAGACCCTGGGTCTCGACCCCGCCCTGTGCAACTGGGTACTGAACTTCCTGACGGGCCGCCCCCAGGTGGTGAGGGTAGGCAACAACATCTCCACCCCGCTGATCCTCAACACTGGGGCCCCACAAGGGTGCGTTCTGAGCCCTCTTCTGTAGTACCTTTTCACTCACGACTGCGTGGCCATGCACGCCTCCAACTCAATCATCAAGGTTGTGGACGACACTACAGTGGTAGGCTTGATTACCAACAACGACGAGACGGCCTACAGGGAGGAGGGGAGGGCCCTCACACTCAACGTCAACAAAACAAAGGAGATGATTGTGGACTTCAGTAAACAGCAGTGGGAGCACCCCCCATCCACATCGATGGGACAGTAGTGGAGAGGGTAGTAAGTTTTAAGTTCCTCGGTGTATACATTACGGACAAACTGAATTGGTCCACCCACACAGACAGCATCGTGAAGAAGGTGCAGCAGCGCCTCTTCAACCTCAGGAGGCTGAAGAAATTCGACTTGTCACCAAAGCACTCACAAACTTCTATAGATGCACAATCGAGAGCATCCTGTCAGGCTGTATCACCGCCTGGTACGGCAACTGCTCCACCCACAACCGTAAGGCTCTCCAGAGGGTAGTGCAGTCTGCACACCGCATCACCGGGGGGAAACAACCTGCTCTCCAGGACACCTACACCACCCGATGTCACAGGAAGGCTATAAAGATCATCAAGGACAACAACCACCCGAGCCACTGCCTGTTCACCCCGCTATCATCCAGAAGGCGAGGTCAGTACAGGTGCATCAAAGAAGGGACCGAGAGACTGAAAAACAGCTTCTATCTCAAGGCCATCAGACTGTTAAACAGCCACCACTAACATTGAGTCGCTGCTGCAACACACTGTGTCACGCCTTGGCCTTAGTTATATTTGTTTTCTTTATTATTTTGGTTAGGGCAGGGTGTGACATGGGTGATTTATGTGTTTTCTTGTCTAGTGGGTTTTGTAGATTTATGGGGTTGTGTTCTTTTAGGTGTCTAGGTAAGTCTATGGTTGCCTGGATTGGTTCTCAATCAGAGGCAGGTGTTTATCGTTGTCTCTGATTGGGAGCCATATTTAGGCAGCCATATTCTTTGGGTATTTTGTGGGTGATTGTTTCCTGTGTCAGTGTTTGCGCCCACACGGGACTGTTTTCGGTTTTCATGTTTATTGTTTTGTAGTTTGTTCATGATAAGTGTCTCTTATTAACCTGTTACTCCTACGCCCTACATTTTTGAACATTCTGTTAAAAATCGCGCAACATTTCAGCACCCTGCTACTCATGCCAGGAATATAGTATATGCATATGATTAGTATGTGTGGATAGAAAACACTCAGACGTTTATAAAACTGGTTAAATCACGGATGTGACTATAACAGAATGTGCGTTTCATCGAAAAGCGCAGGAAAATCTGATCACTGAAAATGGGAAAATATATCCATGCGCCACTAGAACCCATTGTTGAATGTGATCCACATTAAATGGGGCCGAGGTTGCAATACCTACAGCTTCCACACGATGTCAACTGTCTTGTCATTTGCCTACGATTTGTTTCTTGGTCAAACGGACACGAGGCAGTGCATTTCTTCGGGTCTCCGACCGGATATTTTGGTTGAGATTTACCCGGACATTATTTCCAGACGTACGGCTATAGAATATACATCGCCTCGTGATCAATTTGATCGCTTATTAACGTTTACTAATACCTAAAGTTGCATTACAAAAGTATTTCGAAGTGTTTTGTGAAAGTTTATCGTCAACTTTTTTAATTAAAAAAAAATGACGTTACGTTATAAAACGCTATTTTTTTCCTTGATCACACAGTCTTCATAGATCGATATCTAGGCTATATATGGACCGATTTAATTGAAAAAAAGACCCAATAGTGATGTTTATGGGACATCTAGGAGTGCCAACAAAGAAGATGGTCAAAGGTAATGAATGTTTTATATTTTATTTGTGCGTTTTGTGTAGCGCCGACTATGCTAATTATTTTGTTTACGTCCCCTGCGGGTCTTTTGGGTGTGCATATAATTGACAGCTTTGGAAAGAAAACACTCTGACTTTTCCAAAACTGCAAAGATATTATCTGTGAGTGCCACAGAACTGATGCTACAGGCGAAACCAAGATGAAATTTCAAACAGGAAATGCCCCAGATTTTGGAGGTGCTGTGTTCCAATGTCTCCTTATATGGCTGTGAATGCGCAAGGAATGAGCCTACACTTTCTGTCGTTTCCCCAAGGTGTCTGCAGCATTGTGACGTATTTGTAGGCATATCATTGGAAGATTGACCATAAGAGACTACATTTACCAGGTGCTCGCTTGGTGTCCTCCGTTGCAATTATTGCGTAATCTCCAGCTGCGTGCATTTTTCCATTTGGTTCAGAGGAGAAACCAAACTGCCACGAATGATTTATCATCGAATAGATATGTGAAAAACACCTTGAGGATTGATTCTAAACAACGTTTGCCATGTTTCTGTCGATATTATGGAGTTAAGTTGGAAAAAAAGTTTGGCGTTGTAATGACTGAATTTTCGGGTTTCTTAGCCAAACGTGGTGAACAAAACAGGCGATTTCTCGACACAAATAATATTTTGGAAAAACTGAACATTTGCTATCTAACTGAGAGTCTCCTCATTGAAAACATCCGAAGTTCTTCAAAAGGTAAATGATTTTATTTTAATGTTTTTCTTGTTTTTGGGAAAATGTTGCCTGCTGAATGCTAGGCTTAATGCTATGCTAGCTATCAATACTCTTACACAAATGCTTGTGTAGCTATGGTTGAAAAGCATTTTGAAAATCTGAGATGACAGTGTTGTTAACAAAGGCTAAGCTTGTGAGCCAATATATTTATTTCATTTCATTTTGCGATTTTCATGAATAGTTAACGTTGCGTTATGGTAATAAGCTTGAGGCTATAATTACGCTCCCAGATACGGGATTGCTCGACGCAAGAAGTTAATGCAACCGCTATGTCAGATTTTTTTAAACGCTATGGAAAAAGCCTAACATTGCAATAATCTGAGACGGTGCTCAGACATAACAATATTTCTCCGCCATGTTGAGTCAACAAAATACAAAATTACAACATAAATATTCCTTACCTTGATGATCTTTAATCAGAATGTAGTGCAAGGAGTCCTAGTTCCACAATAAATCATTGTTTTGTTCCATAATGTCCAATACTAGTGTCCAAGTAGCAGCATTTGCTGTCACTTTCAGCTCACGTGCCCAAAACTGACTGCTGGTCCAAGATAACTTGCATGAAAACTTCCAAAAGATATATTCCAGGTTTGAAAACTGGTCAAACTAAGTACAGAATCAATCTTCAGGATGTTATAATCATATATATCCAATAACGTTCCAACCGGATCATTCGCTTTCATCTGGGGCCGATTGGAACATTGCCACGAAGCTATCACCAGTTAGCCGTGAGCCAGGCACATCTCCCTGCTAGCAGGCACATCTCCCTGCCAACCTCCCCTTACCACCCCGGGCTACTACCCTTAAACGCTGTGTCGCTAGCCTAGTGGCGACTTCCCTGTCCCATCTACTGCTGCCCCCTGGACACTGTGATCACTTGGCTACATAGCTGATGCCTGCTGGATTGTCCATTAATCACGGTACTCCATTCTGTTTTTTTATTTTTTTTATCTGTCGGCCCCAGCCACGAACTCAGGCTCCGTGTGTAGTTAATCCGACCCTCTCTGCCGAGGCATTGCTATTTTACCTGCTGTTGTTGTGTTAGCTGATTAGCTGCTGTTGTCTCACCTGTTGTTTTAGCTAGCTCTCCCAATCAACACCTAAGATTACTGTATGCCTCGCTGTATGTCTCTCTCAAATGTCAATATGCCTTGTATACTGTTGTTCAGGTTAGTTTTATCATTGTTTTAGTTTACAATGAAGCCCCTAGTTCCACTCTTCATACCTCTGATACCTCCTTTGTCCCACCTCCCACACATGCGGTGACCTCACCCATTACAACACAGCATGTCCAGAGATACAGCTCTCTTATCATCACCTGTAGTGCCTGGGCTTACCTCCGCTGTACCCGCACCCCACCACATCAGCCCCTGTCTGCACATTATGCCCTGAATATATTCTCTTAATCTGCCTTATTTTATCTCAACGCCCGGCGACTCAGTTTTGATAGCCTTTAGCCGCACCCGCATCCTACTCCTCCTCTGTTCCGCGGGTGATGTGGAGGTAAACACAGGTCCTGCATGTCCCCAGGCACCTCATTGTCTGACTTCTGTGACGAAAAGCCTTGGTTTCAAGCATGTCAACATCAGAAGCCTCCTCCCTAAGTTTGTTTTATACAGCTTTAGTACACTCTGCTAACCCTGATGTCCTTGCCGTGTTCCGAATCCTTAGCTTAGGAAGGGCCAACTTCCATACCCAACTTCTGTCAAGATAGAACTGCTAAAGGGGGAGGAGTTGCAGTCTACTGTAGAGATAGCCTGCAAAGTAATGTCATACTTTCCAG
>NW_025758956.1:0-4853 GCF_021184085.1 Oncorhynchus gorbuscha | reverse complement strand
GAGAGGAGGCTCTCACCCCTCATATACTAACCCCAGAGAGGAGGCTGTCTCACCCCTCATATACTAACCCCAGAGAGGAGGCTGTCTCACCCCTCATATACTAACCCCAGAGAGGAGGCTGTCTCACCCCTCATATACTAACCCCAGAGAGGAGGCTGTTCTCCCTGTCTCACCCCTCATATACTAACCCCAGAGAGGAGGCTGTCTCCCTGTCTCACCCCTCATATACTAACCCCAGAGAGGAGGCTGTCCCACCCCTCATATACTAACCCCAGAGAGGAGGCTGTCTCACCCCTCATATACTAACCCCAGAGAGGAGGCTGTCCCACCCCTCATATACTAACCCCAGAGAGGAGGCTGTCCCACCACTCATATACTAACCCCAGAGAGGAGGCTGTCCCACCCCTCATATACTAACCCCAGAGAGGAGGCTGTCCCACCCCTCATATACTAACCCCAGAGAGGAGGCTGTCTCCCTGTCTCACCCCTCATATACTAACCCCAGAGAGGAGGCTGTCCCACCACTCATATACTAACCCCAGAGAGGAGGCTGTCCCACCACTCATATACTAACCCCAGAGAGGAGGCTGTCCCACCACTCATATACTAACCCCAGAGAGGAGGCTGTCTCCCTGTCCCACCACTCATATACTAACCCCAGAGAGGAGGCTGTCCCACCACTCATATACTAACCCCAGAGAGGAGGCTGTCCCACCACTCATATACTAACCCCAGAGAGGAGGCTGTCCCACCCCTCATATACTAACCCCAGAGAGGAGGCTGTCCCACCACTCATATACTAACCCCAGAGAGGAGGCTGTCCCACCCCTCATATACTAACCCCAGAGAGGAGGCTGTCCCACCACTCATATACTAACCCCAGAGAGGAGGCTGTCCCACCCCTCATATACTAACCCCAGAGAGGAGGCTGTCCCACCCCTCATATACTAACCCCAGAGAGGAGGCTGTCCCACCCCTCATATACTAACCCCAGAGAGGAGGCTTTCTCCCTGTCTCACCCCTCCAGACCAGACCTGTCATTACCAAACCAACCCCCTCTCTCTCTCCTCTCTCCTCAGACCAGACCTGGCATTACCAAACCAACCCTCTCTCTCTCCTCAGACCTGTCATTACCAAACCAACCCCCTCTCTCTCTCTCCTCTCTCCTCAGACCAGACCTGTCATTATCAAACCAACCCTGTCTCTCTCTCCTCAGACCAGACCTGTCATTATCAAACCAACCCTGTCTCTCTCTCTCTCTCCTTAGAGCAGACCTGTCATTACCAAACCAACCCTCTCTCTCTCCTCAGACCTGTCATTACCAAACCAACCCTCTCTCTCTCCCCTCAGACCTGTCATTACCAAACCAACCCCCTCTCTCTCTCCTCTCTCTCTCTCCTCAGACCAGACCTGTCATTACCAAACCAACCCTCTCTCTCTCCTCAGACCTGTCATTACCAAACCAACCCTCTCTCTCTCCCCTCAGACCTGTCATTACCAAACCAACCCCCTCTCTCTCTCCTCTCTCTCTCTCCTCAGACCAGACCTGTCATTACCAAACCAACCCTCTCTCTCTCCTCAGACCAGACCTGTCATTACCAAACCAACCAACCCTCTCTCTCTCTCTCCTCAGACCTGTCATTACCAAACCAACCCTCTCTCTCTCTCCCCTCAGACCTGTCATTACCAAACCAACCCTCTCTCCTCTCTCTCTCTCCTCAGACCAGACCTGTCATTACCAAACCAACCCTCTCTCTCTCTCTCCTCAGACCAGACCTGTCATTACCAAACAAACCCTCTCTCTCTCTCCTCAGACCAGACCTGTCATTATCAAACCAACCCTCTCTCTCTCTCTCCTAGACCAGACCTGTCATTATCAAACCAACCCTCTCTCTCCTCAGACCAGACCTGTCATTATCAAACCAACCCTCTCTCCCTCTCTCTCCTCAGACCAGACCTGTCATTATCAAACCAACCTCTCTCTCTCTCTCCTCAGACCAGACCTGTCATTATCAAACCAACCCTCTCTCTCCTCAGACCAGACCTGTCATTATCAAACCAACCCTCTCTCTCTCTCTCCTCAGACCAGACCTGTCATTATCAAACCAACCCCCCCCTCTCTCCTCTCTCTCCTCAGACCAGACCTGTCATTATCAAACCAACCCTCTCTCTCTCTCTCCTCAGACCAGACCTGTCATTATCAAACCAACCCCATCTCCTCTCTCTCCTCAGACCAGACCTGTCATTATCAAACCAACCCTCTCTCTCTATCTCCTCAGACCAGACCTGTCATTACCAAACCAACCCCCCCCTCTCTCTCTCTCCTCAGACCAGACCTGTCATTACCAAACCAACCCTGTCTCTCTCTCTCCTCAGACCAGACCATCATGGAGGAACCCAGTATGCTGCAGGCCTCAGCCATGGAGGGAAGTAGGACGACCCTGGATGAGTCTGTCATGCCACCACCGTCCACCCCACACGGACTCAAACACAAGGAGGCTGGCCTGCCTGTAGTACTGCTGCTTTCTATTCAGGAGGCTGGCCTTCCTGAGTACTGCTGCTTTCATTCAGGAGGCTGGCCTGCTCCGTGAGTACTGCTGAGCCATTCAGAGGCTGGCCTGCCTGTGAGTAATTGCTGGCCATTCAGGAGGCTGGCCTGCCTGTGAGTACTGCTGCTTTCATTCAGGAGGCTGGCCTGCCCGTGAGTACTGCTGCTTTCATTCAGGAGGCTGGCCTGCCCGTAGTACTGGGTTGGGCACATTCAGGAGGCTGGCCTGCCTGAGTACTGCTGCTTTCATTCAGGAGGCTGGCCTGCCCGTGAGTACTGCTGCTTTCATTCAGGAGGCTGGCCTTCCTGTGAGTACTGCTGCTTTCATTCAGGAGGCTGGCCTGCCTGTGAGTACTGCTGCTTTCATTCAGGGCTGGCCTGCTCCTGGTACTGCTGTTTTCATTCAGGAGGCTGGCCTGCCCGTGAGTACTGCTGCTTTCATTCAGGGGGCTGGCCTGCCGTGAGTACTGCTGCTTTCATTCAGGAGGCTGGCCTGCCCGTGAGTACTGCTGCTTTCATTCAGGGGCTGGCCTGCCTGTGAGTACTGCTGCTTTCATTCAGGAGGCTGGCCTTCCTAATACTGCTGGCCATTCAGGAGGCTGGCCTGCCCGTGAGTACTGCTGCTTTCATTCAGGAGGCTGGCCTGCCTGAGTACTGCTGCTTTCATTCAGGAGGCTGGCCTTCCTGAGTACTGCTGTGTTTTCATTCAGGGGCTGGCCTGCCGTGAGTACTGCTGCTTTCATTCAGGGGGCTTCCTGAGCCCTTTCTTGCCTGTGAGTACTGGGTTAGCTTTCATTCAGGAGGCTGGCCTGCCTGTGAGTACTGCTGCTTTCATTCAGGGGGCTGGCCTGCCTGTGAGTACTGCTGCTTTCATTCAGGAGGCTGTCTGCCTGTGAGTACTGCTGCTTTCATTCAGGAGGCTGGCCTGTCTGTGAGAGTACTGCTGCTTTCATTCAGGAGGCTGGCCTTCCTGAGTACTGCTGCTTTCATTCAGGAGGCTGGCCTGCCCGTGAGTACTGCTGCTTTCATTCAGGGGCTGGCCTGCCTGAGTACTGCTGCTTTCATTCAGGAGGCTGGCCTTCCTGAGTACTGCTTTGCGAAGGAGGCTGGCCTGCCCGTGACTGCTGCTTTCATTCAGGAGGCTGGCCTTGCCTGTGAATACTGCTGCTTTCATTCAGGGGCTGGCCTGCCTGTGAGTACTGCTGCTTTCATTCAGGGGCTGGCCTGCCTGTGAGTACTGCTGCTTTCATTCAGGGCTGGCCTGCCTGTGAGTACTGCTGCTTTTTCATTCAGGGGCTGGCCTGCCTGTGAGTACTGCTGCTTTCATTCAGGGGCTGGCCTGTCTGTGAGTACTGCTACCGACTTCAGAGGCTGGCTGCTGTTAGTTGGCCTGGGATATCAGGGGCTGGCCTCCTAAGTACTACTGCTGTTAGAGGCTGGCCTGGGATACTGCTGCTTTCATTCAGGACCTACTGCTGTGTACTGCTGATTTCATTCAGGAGGCTGGTCTAACCTACTGCTGTTAGTTGATTGGGATATCAGCCTTCTAACCTACTGCTGTTAGTTGATTTGGGATATCAGCCTTCTAACCTACTGCTGTTAGTTGATTGGGATATCAGCCTTCTAACCTACTGCTGTTAATTGATTGGGATATCAGCCTTCAACCTACTGCTGTTAGGATGATTGGGATATCAGCCACAACCTACTGCTGTTAGTTGATTGGGATATCAGCCTTCTAACCTACTGCTGTTAGTTGATTGGGATATCAGCCTTCTAACCTACTGCTGTTAGTTGATTGGGATATCAGCCTTCTAACCTACTGCTGTTAGTGGATTGGGATATCAGCCTTCTAACCTACTGCTGTTAGTTGATTGGGATATCAGCCTTCTAACCTACTGCTGTTAGTTGATTGGGATATCAGCCTTCTAACCCACTGTCGTAATCACACAATCTGTCCCAGTAAAAAGTGGTTAGAGTGTAGAGGTGGCAGGGTAGCCTAGTGGTTAGAGTGTAGAGGGGGCAGGGTAGCCTAGTGGTTAGGGTGTAGAGGAGGCAGGGTAGCCTAGTGGTTAGGGTGTAGAGGAGGCAGGGTGGCCTAGTGGTTAGAGTGTAGAGGGGGCAGGGTGGCCTAGTGGTTAGAGTGTAGAGGGGGCAGGGTGGCCTAGTGGTTAGGGTGTAGAGGGGGCAGGGTGGCCTAGTGGTTAGGGTGTAGAGGGGGCAGGGTGGCCTAGTGGTTAGAGTGTAGAGGCGGCAGGGTGGCCTAGTGGTTAGAGTGTAGAGGCGGCAGGGTGGCCTAGTGGTTAGA
>NW_025758955.1:0-4854 GCF_021184085.1 Oncorhynchus gorbuscha | reverse complement strand
TGAAGGATGTAAGGAGTCGGGAACATAAGAACCAGAAATAAAAGAGAGATGGGAGAGGGGAAGGTGAAGGATGTAAGGAGTCGGGAACATAAGAACCAGAAATAAAAGAGAGATGGGAGAGGGGAAGGTGAAGGATGTAAGGAGACAGGGACATAAGAACCAGAAATAAAAGAAAGAGTGGAGAGGGGAAGGTAAAGGATGTAAGGAGACAGGGACATAAGAACCAGAAATAAAAGAAAGAGTGGAGAGGGGAAGGTAAAGGATGTAAGGAGTCAGGGACATAAGAACCAGAAATAAAAGAGAGAGAATAGAGGGGAAGGTGAAGGATGTAAGGAGTCAGGGACATAAGAACCAGAAATAAAAGAGAGATGGGAGAGGGGAAGGTAAAGGATGTAAGGAGACAGGGACATAAGAACCAGAAATAAAAGAAAGTGTGGAGGGGAAGGTGAAGGATGTGAAGAAGTCAGGGACATAAGAACCAGAAATAAAGAGAGAGAGAGGAGAGGGAAGGTGAAGGATTTAAGGTGTCAGGGACATAAGAACCAGAAATAAAAGTGAAAGAGGAGAGGGGAAGGTGAAGGATGTAAGGAGTCAGGGACATAAGAACCAGAAATAAAAGTGAAAGAGGAGAGGGAAGGTGAAGGATGGGAGTCGAGACATAGAACCAGAAATAAAGAAAATAGAGGGGAAGATTGAAGAGTGTAGGAGTCAGGGACATAAACCAGAAATAAAGAATCGGAGAGTTGAAGGATGTAAGAATCAGGGACATAAGAATCAGAAATAAAAGATGGAGAGGAAAAGTCTAGAATCTTAGGGAGACTCAAGGTTTCCTCGATAGAAAAATGTGTCTCAAGTGGAAGGGAAGATGGGATGTAGAACAAGGACAACATAAGAACCAGAAATTAAAGAGAGGAGAGGGAAGGTGAAGGATGTAAGGAGTCAGGGACATAAGAACCAGAAGAGACAGGAGTGGAAGGTGAAGGATGTAGAGTCAGGGACATAAACCAAAAATAAAGTGAAGGAGAGGGAAGGTGAAGGATGTAAGCAGTCAGGACATAAGAACCAGAAATAAAGAGAGATGGGAGAGGGGAAGGTGAAGGATGTAAGAGACAGGGACATAGAACCAGAAATAAAGAAAAGGGAGTGGGAAGGTAAAGGATGTAAGGGAGACAGGGACATCCAGAAATAAAAGAAATAGTGGAGAGGGAAGGTAAAGGATGTAGGGAGTCAGGGACACCAGAACCAGAAATAAAGTGAAGGAGGGAAGGTGAAGGATGTAAGGTCAGGGACCTTAAAACCAGAAATAAAAGTGAAGAGGAGAGGGAAGGTAAAGGATGTAAGGAGTCAGGGACATAAGAACCAGAAATAAAAAGAGAGAGATAGAGAGGGGAAGGCAAGGATGAAGGAGCCTGGTGACATAAGAACAGAAATAAAAGAAAGAGTGGAGAGGGGAAGGTAAAGGATGTAAGGAGTCAGGACATAAGAACCAGAAATAAAAGAAAGAGAGGAGAGGGGAAGAAGATGTAAGGAATCAGTAATATAAGAATCAGAAATAATTTGGCGCTGAGGGAAGGTGAAGGATGTAAGAACAGGGACATGGAAAACCAGAAATAAAAGAGATGGGAGGGAAGGTGAAGGATGTAGGAGACAGGGACTAGAACCAGAAATAAAGAAAAATGGAGAGGAAGGTGAAGGATTAAGGAACTCAGATCTGGGAAATTAAAAGAAAGATGGATAGGGAATAAACAAAAAGAACCAGAAACAAGAGGAGAGGGGAAGGTAAGGATGTAAGAGTCAGGGACATAAGAAATCAGAAATAAAAGTGAAGAGGAGAGGGGAAGGTGAAGGATGTATGAATCAGGGACATAAGAACCAGAAATAAAGAAAGATGGGAGGGGAAGGTAAAGGATGTAAGGAGACAGGGACATAAGAAACCAGAAATAAGAGAAAGTGTGGAGAGGAAGGTGAAGGATGTGTATGAAGACAGGACATAAGAACCAGAAATAAAAGAGAGAGGAGAGGGAGAGGGGAAGGTGGTTGAGTGTCAGGGACATAAGAACCAGAAATAAAAGAAAAGAATGAGAGGGAAGGAAGAAGGATGTATGAGTCAGGGACATAAGAAACCAGAAAATAAAAAGAAAGAGGAAGGGAAGGTGAAGGATGTAAGGAGTCAGGGACATAAGAACCAGAAATAAAGAGAGAAAATGAGGGAAGGTGAAGGATGTAAGGAGTCAGGGACATAAGAACCAGAAATAAAGAGATCGGAGAGGGAAGGTGAAGGATGGGAATCCCAGGGACATAAGAATCAGAAATAAAGAACTGTGGAGAGGGAAGGTAAAGGATGTAATAAGAACCAGAAATAAAGATGGAGAGGGAAGGTGAAGGATGTGGCAGGGACATAAGAACCAAATAAAAGAAAAGTGGAGGGAATAAGAATCTTGAGAAATAAAAAGTGAAAGAGGAGAGGGAAGGTGGGGATGCAAGGAGTCAGGGACATAAGAACTCAGAACTCCAAGAAAGAAGCAGGAGAAGTCTAGGGATCATGGAGACAGGGACCTCAGAATAGAAGAAATGAAGGGGAAAGATAAAGGATCATGGGAGTCAGGACCTCACAGATCAATCAAGAGAGAAAGATCAGGATGTCACAAAGATCAGGGACCTGTCAGAACCAGAAATAAAAAGAAAGAAAGTGGAGAGGGAAGGTAAAGGGATGCTAAAGTCAGGGACCTTCTGGAACAGAAATAAAAGAAAGAGTGGAGAGGGGAAGGTAAAGGATGTAAGGAGTCAGGGACATAAGAACCAGAAATAAAAGAGAGAGAGTGGAGAGGGGAAGGTAAAGGATGTAAGGAGTCAGGGACATAAGAACCAGAAATAAAAGAAAGAGTGGAGAGGGGAAGGTAAAGGATGTAAGGAGACAGGGACATAAGAACCAGAAATAAAAGAAAGAGTGGAGAGGGAAGGTAAAGGATGTAAGGAGACAGGGACATAAGAACCAGAAATAAAAGAAAGAGTGAGAGGGGAAGGTAAAGGATGTAAGGAGACAGGGACATAAGAACCAGAAACAAAAAGAAAGAGTGGAGAGGGAAGGTGAAGGATGTAAGGAGTCAGGGACATAAGAACCAGAAATAAAAGAGAGAGTGGAGAGGGGAAGGTGAAGGATGTAAGGAGTCAGGGACATAAGAACCAGAAAGAAGAGACAGGAGAGGGGAAGGTGAAGGATGTAAGGAGTCAGGGACATAAGAACCAGAAATAAAAGAGAGAGAGGAGAGGGGAAGGTGAAGGATGTAAGGAATCAGGGACATAAGAATCAGAAATAAAAGAAAGAGTGGAGAGGGGAAGGTAAAGGATGTAAGGAGACAGGGACATAAGAACCAGAAATAAAAGAAAGAGTGGAGAGGGGAAGGTAAAGGATGTAAGGAGACAGGGACATAAGAACCAGAAATAAAAGAGAGAGAGGAGAGGGGAAGGTGAAGGATGTAAGGAGTCAGGGACATAAGAACCAGAAATAAAAGAAAGAGTGGAGAGGGGAAGGTAAAGGATGTAAGGAGACAGGGACATAAGAAACCAGAAATAAAAGAAAGAGTGGAGAGGGAAGGTAAAGGATGTAAGGAGACAGGGACATAAGAACCAGAAATAAAAGAAAGAGTGAGAGGGGAAGGTAAAGGATGCAAGGAGTCAGGGACATAAGAACCAGAAATAAAAGAAAGAGTGGAGAGGGGAAGGTAAAGGATGTAAGGAGACAGGGACATAAGAAACCAGAAAATAAAAGAAAGAGTGGAGAGGGGAAGGTAAAGGATGTAAGGAGACAGGGACATAAGAACCAGAAATAAAAGAAAGAGTGGAGAGGGGAAGGTAAAGGATGCAAGGAGTCAGGGACATAAGAACCAGAAATAAAAGAAAGAGTGGAGAGGGAAGGTAAAGGATGTAAGGAGACAGGGACATAAGAAACCAGAAATAAAAGAAAGAGTGGAGAGGGGAAGGTAAAGGATGTAAGGAGACAGGGACATAAGAACCAGAAATAAAAGAAAGAGTGGAGAGGGGAAGGTAAAGGATGTAAGGAGTCAGGGACATAAGAACCAGAAATAAAAAGAAAGAGTGGAGAGGGGAAGGTAAAGGATGTAAGGAGACAGGGACATAAGAACCAGAAATAAAAGAAAGAGTGGAGAGGGGAAGGTAAAGGATGTAAGGAGTCAGGGACATAAGAACCAGAAATAAAAGAAAGAGTGGAGAGGGGAAGGTAAAGGATGCAAGGAGTCAGGACATAAGAACCAGAAATAAAAGAAAGAGTGGAGAGGGGAAGGTAAAGGATGTAAGGAGACAGGGACATAAGAACCAGAAATAAAAGAAAGAGTGGAGAGGGGAAGGTAAAGGATGTAAGGAGTCAGGGACATAAGAACCAGAAATAAAAGAAAGAGTGGAGAGGGGAAGGTAAAGGATGTAAGGAGACAGGGACATAAGAACCAGAAATAAAAGAAAGAGTGGAGAGGGGAAGGTAAAGGATGTAAGGAGACAGGGACATAAGAACCAGAAATAAAAGAAAGAGTGGAGAGGGAAGGTAAAGGATGTAAGGAGACAGGGACATAAGAACCAGAAATAAAAGAAAGAGTGAGAGGGGAAGGTGAAGGATGTAAGGAGTCAGGGACATAAGAACCAGAAAATAAAAGAAAGAGTGGAGAGGGGAAGGTAAAGGATGTAAGGAGATCAGGGACATAAGAACCAGAAATAAAAGAAAGAGTGGAGAGGGGAAGGTAAAGGATGTAAGGAGACAGGGACATAAGAACCAGAAATAAAAAGAAAGAGGAGAGGGGAAGGTGAAGGATGCAAAGGAGTCAGGGACATAAGAACCAGACAATA
>NW_025758954.1:0-4854 GCF_021184085.1 Oncorhynchus gorbuscha | reverse complement strand
GTCCTGTCTCAGTCTAGGCCAGTTCCCAGCCATCTATCTGTCCTGTCTCAGTCTAGGCCAGTTCATAGCTATCTATCTGTCCTGTCTCTGTCTAGGCCTGTTCCTAGCTATCTATCTGTCCTGTCCCAGTCTAGGCCAGTTTCCATCTATCTATCTGTCCTGTCTCAGTCTAGGCCAGTTCCTAGCTATCTATCTGTCCTGTCTCAGTCTAGGCCAGTTCCCAGCCATCTATCTGTCCTGTCTCAGTCTAGGCCAGTTCCTAGCTATCTATCAGTCCTGTCTCAGTCTAGGCCAGTTCCCAGCCATCTATCTGTCCTGTCTCAGTCTAGGCCAGTTCCTAGCTATCTATCAGTCCTGTCTCAGTCTAGGCCAGTTCCCAGCCATCTATCTGTCCTGTCTCAGTCTAGGCCAGTTCCCAGCTATCTATCTGTCCTGTCTCAGTCTAGGCCAGTTCCCAGGTATCTATCTGTCCTGTCTCAGTCTAGGCCAGTTCCCAGACATCTATCTGTCCTGTCTCAGTCTAGGCCAGTTCCCAGCTATCTATCTGTCCTGTCTCAGTCTAGGCCAGTTCCCAGACATCTATCTGTCCTGTCTCAGTCTAGGCCAGTTCCCAGCCATCTATCTGTCCTGTTTCAGTCTAGGCCCGTTCCTAGCTATCTATCAGTCCTGTCTCAGTCTAGGCCAGTTCCTAGCTATCTATCTGTCCTGTCTCAGTCTAGGCCAGTTCATAGCTATCTATCTGTCCTGTCTCTGTCTAGGCCTGTTCCTAGCTATCTATCTGTCCTGTCCCAGTCTAGGCCAGTTTCCATCTATCTATCTGTCCTGTCTCAGTCTAGGCCAGTTCCTAGCTATCTATCTGTCCTGTCTCAGTCTAGGCCAGTTCCCAGCCATCTATCTGTCCTGTCTCAGTCTAGGCCAGTTCCTAGCTATCTATCTGTCCTGTCTCAGTCTAGGCCAGTTCCTAGCCATCTATCAGTCCTGTCTCAGTCTAGGCCAGTTCCCAACTATCTATCTGTCCTGTCTCAGTCTAGTTCAGTTTCCAGCTACCTATCTGTCCTGTCTCAGTCTAGGCCAGTTCCCAGCTATCTATCAGTCCTGTCTCTGTCTAGGCCCGTTCCTAGCCATCTATCTGTCCTGTCCCAGTCTAGGCCAGTTTCCAGCTATCTATCTGTCCTGCCTCAGTCTAGGCCAGTTCCCAGCTATCTATCTGTCCTGTCTCAGTCTAGGCCAGTTCCCAGACATATATCTGTCCTGTCTCAGTCTAGGCCAGTTCCCAGACATCTATCTGTCCTGTCTCAGTCTAGGCCAGTTCCCAGCCATCTATCAGTCCTGTCTCTGTCTAGGCCCGTTCCTAGCTATCTATCTGTCCTGTCTCAGTCTAGGCCAGTTCCCAGCTATCTATCTGTCCTGTCCCAGTCTAGGCCAGTTTCCCAGCCATTCATCTGTCCTGCCTCTAGTCTAGGCCAGTTCCCAGACATCTATTAATCCTGTCTCAGTCTAGGCTAGTTCCCAGCCATCTATCTGTCCTGTCTCCAGGCCTGAGGCCAGTTCCTAGCTATCTATCTGTCCTGTCTCAGTCTAGGCCAGTTCCCAGCCATCTATCAGTCCTGTCTCAGTCTAGGCCAGTTCCTAACTATCTATCTGTCCTGTCTCAGTCTAGGCCAGTTCCCAGCTATCTATCAGTCCTGTCTCAGTCTAGGCCAGTTCCCAGCCATCTATCTGTCCTGTCTCAGTCTAGGCCAGTTCCTAGCTATCTATCTGTCCTGTCTCAGTCTAGGCCAGTTCCTAGCTATCTATCTGTCCTGTCTCAGTCTAGGCCAGTTCCTAGCCATCTATCAGTCCTGTCTCAGTCTAGGCCAGTTCCCAACTATCTATCTGTCCTGTCTCAGTCTAGTTCAGTTTCCAGCTATCTCATCTGTCCTGTCTCAGTCTAGGCCAGTTCCCAGCTATCTATCAATCCTGTCTCTGTCTAGCCCGTTCCCTAGCTTCATCTATCTGTCCTGCCCCAGTCTAGGCCAGTTTCCAGCTATCTATCTGTCCTGGCCCCAGTCTAGGCCAGTTCCCAGCTATCTATCTGTCCTGTCTCAGTCTAGGTTGCTCCCAGACATCTATCTGTCCTGTCTCAGTCTAGGCCAGTTCCCAGACATCTATCTGTCCTGTCTCAGTCTAGGCTGAAGTTCCTTAGCTATCTACCAGTCCTGTCTCAGTCTAGGAAGTTCCCACTATCTATCAGTCCTGTCTCAGTCTAGGCCAGTTCCCAGCTATCCATCTGTCCTGTCCCAGTCTAGGCCAGTTTCCAGCTATTTGTATCTGTCCTGCCTCAGTTCCAGCTCCCAGCCATCTATCCGTCCTGTCTCAGTCTAGGCCAGTTCCCAGACATCTATTAATCCTGTCTCAGTCTAGGCCAGTTCCTAGCCATCTATCTGTCCTGTCTCAGTCTAGGCCAGTTCCCAGACATCTATCTGTCCTGTCTCAGTCTAGGCCAGTTCCTAGCTATCTATCTGTCCTGTCTCAGTCTAGGCCAGTTCCCAGCCATCTATCAGTCCTGTCTCAGTCTAGGCCAGTTCCTAACTATCTATCTGTCCTGTCTCAGTCTAGGCCAGTTCCCAGCCATCTATCAGTCCTGTCTCTGTCTAGGCCCGTTCCTAGCTATCTATCTGTCCTGTCTCTGTCTAGGCCAGTTTCCAGCTATCTATCTGTCCTGCCTCAGTCTAGGCCAGTTCCCAGCTATTTATCAGTCCTGTCTCAGTCTAGGCCAGTTCCCAGCCATCTATCTGTCCTGTCTCAGTCTAGGCCAGTTCCTAGCTATCTATCTGTCCTGCCTCTGTCTAGGCCCGTTCCTAGCTATCTATCTGTCCTGTCTCAGTCTAGGTCAGTTCCCAGCCATCTATCTGTCCTGTCTCAGTGTAGACCAGGTCCCAGACATCTATCTGCCCTGTCTCAGTCTAGGCCAGTTCCTAGCTATATATCTGTCCTGTCTCAGTCTAGGCCAGTTCCCAGCTATCTATCAGTCCTGTCTCAGTCTAGGCCAGTTCCCAACTATCTATCCGTCCTGTCTCAGTCTAGGCCAGTTCCCAGCTATCTATCAGTCCTGTCTCAGTCTAGGCCAGTTCCCAGCCATCTATCTGTCCTGTCTCAGTCTAGACCAGTTCCCAGCCATCTATCTGTCCTGTCTCAGTCTAGGCCAGGTCCCAGCCATCTATCAGTCCTGCCTCAGTCTAGGCCAGTTCCTAGCTATCTATCTGTCCTGTCTCAGTCTAGGCCAGTCCCCAGCCATTTAACAGTACTGTCTCAGTCTAGTCCTGTTCCCAGCTATCTATCTGTCCTGTCTCAATCTAGGCCAGTTCCCAGCTATCTATCTGTCCTGTCTCAGTCTTGGCCAGTTACCAGCTATCTATCTGTCCTGTCTCAGTCTAGGCCAGTTCCCAGACATCTTTCTGTCCTGTCTCAGTCTAGGCCAGTTCCTAGCTATATATCTGTCCTGTCTCAGTCTAGGCCAGTTCCCAGACATCTATCTGTCCTGTCTCAGTCTAGGCCAGTTCCCAGCTATCTATCTGTCCTGTCTCAGTGTAGACCAGGTCCCAGACATCTATCTGCCCTGTCTCAGTCTAGGCCAGTTCCTAGCTATATATCTGTCCTGTCTCAGTCTAGGCCAGTTCCCAGCTATCTATCAGTCCTGTCTCAGTCTAGGCCAGTTCCCAACTATCTATCCGTCCTGTCTCAGTCTAGGCCAGTTCCCAGCTATCTATCAGTCCTGTCTCAGTCTAGGCCAGTTCCCAGCCATCTATCTGTCCTGTCTCAGTCTAGACCAGTTCCCAGCCATCTATCTGTCCTGTCTCAGTCTAGGCCAGGTCCCAGCCATCTATCAGTCCTGCCTCAGTCTAGGCCCGGTTCCTAGCTATCTATCTGTCCTGTCTCAGTCTAGGCCAGTCCCCAGCCATTTTAACAGTACTGTCTCAGTCTAGTCCTGTTCCCAGCTATCTATCTGTCCTGTCTCCAATCTAGGCCCGGTTCCCGGCTATCTATCTGTCTTGTCTCAGTCTTGGCCAGTTACCAGCTATCTATCTGTCCTGTCTCAGTCTAGCCAGTTCCAGACATCTTTCTGTCCTGTCTCAGTCTAGGCCAGTTCCTAGCTATATATCTGTCCTGTCTCAGTCTAGGCCAGTTCCCAGACATCTATCAGTCCTGTCTCAGTCTAGGCCAGTTCCCAGACATCTATCTGTCCTGTCTCAGTCTAGACCAGTACCCAGCCATCTATCTGTCCTGTCTCAGTCTAGGCCAGTTCCCAGCTATCTATCTGTCTTGTCTCAGTCTAGGCCAGTTCCCAGACATCTATCAGTCCTGTCTCAGTCTAGGCCAGTTCCCAGCCATCTATCTGTCCTGTCTCAGTCTAGACCAGTACCCAGCCATCTATCTGTCCTGTCTCAGTCTAGGCCAGTTCCCAGCCATCTCTCAGTCCTGTCTCAGTCTAGGCTATTTCCCAGCAATCTATCTGTCCTGTCTCAGTCTAGACCAGTTCACAGCCATCTATCTGTACTGTCTCAGTCTAGGCCAGTTCCCAGCTATCTATCTGTCCTGTCTCAGTCTAGACCAGTTCCCAGCCATTTATCTGTCCTGTCTCAGTCTAGGCCAGGTCCCAGCCATCTATCAGTCCTGTCTCAGTCTAGGCCAGTTCCCAGCCATCTATCAGTCCTGTCTTAGTCTAGGCCAGTTCCTAGCTATCTATCTGTCTGTCTCAGTCACAGGCCAGTTCCCAGACATCTATCAGTCCTGTCTCAGTCTAGGCCAGTTCCCAGACATCTATCTGTCCTGTCTCAGTCTAGGCCAGTTCCTAGCTATCTATCAGTCTGTCTC
>NW_025758953.1:0-4854 GCF_021184085.1 Oncorhynchus gorbuscha | reverse complement strand
AGGATAGAGAGAGCGGGGAAGGATAGAGAGAGCGAGAGAGAGAGAGAGAGAGAGAGAGAGAGAGAGAGAGAGAGAGAGAGAGAGAGAGGAGGAGGATAGAGAGAGAGGGGGAAGGATAGAGAGAGGGGAAGGATAGAGAGAGAGGGGACCGAGAGAGAGAGGGGAAGGATAGAGAGAGAGGGAAGGATAGAGAGGGATAGAGAGAGAGGGGAAGGATAGAGAGAGAGGGGGAAGGATAGAGAGAGGGGGACCGAGAGAGAGATGGGGAAGGATAGAGGGAGAGGGGAAGGATAGAGAGAGAGGGTAAGGATAGAGAGAAGGCGGAAGGATAGAGAGAGAGGGAAGGATAGAGAGATGGAAGGGTAGAGAGAGATAGAGACAGACGGATAGAGACGGATAGAGAGTGAGGGGGAAGGATAGAGAGGCGGGGGAAGGATAGAGAGAGAGGGGGAAGGATAGAGAGAGATGGAAGGATAGAGAGTGAGGGGGAAGGATAGAGAGAGGGGGAAGGATAGAGAGAGGGGGATAGAGAGAGAGAGGGAAGGATAGAGAGAGAGGGGGACCGAGAGAGAGAGAGGGGGATAGAGAGAGATGGAAGTTTAATACCAGACATGACCAGGGTATTCTCTAGTGTTTAATAACAGATGTGACCAGGGTATTCTCTGGTGTTTAATACCAGATGTGACCAGGGTATTCTCTAGTGTTTAATACCAGATGTGACCAGGGTATTCTCTGGTGTTTAATACCAGATGTGACCAGGGTATTCTCTGGTGTTTAATACCAGAGATAACCAGGTATTCCAGACATGACCAGGGTATTCTCTAGTGTTTAATACCAGACATGACCAGGGTATTCCAGACATGACCAGGGTATTCTCTGGTGTTTAATACCAGATGTGACCAGGGTATTCTCTAGTGTTTAATACCAGACACGACCAGGGTATTCCTGGTGTTTATGTAGATGTGACCAGGGTATTCCCTGAGGTGTTTTAATACCAGATGCATGACCAGGGTATTCTCTAGTGTTTTAGCCACGGTGATAGGTGTTCCCTAGTGTTTAATACCAGATGTGACCAGGGTATTCCCTGGTGTTTTAATACCAGATGTGACCAGACATGACCAGGGTGTTGCTCTGGTGTTATTACCAGACATGACCAGGGTATTCCTGGTGTTTAATACCAGATGCAGTCAGGGTATTCTCTAGTGTTTATTACCAGATGTGACCAGGGTATTCTCTAGTGTTTAATACCAGATGTGATCCAGGGTATTCTCTAGTGTTTAATACCAGATGTGACCAGGTATTCTCTGGTGTTTAATACCAGATGTGACCAGGGTATTCTCTAGTGTTTAATACCAGATGTGACCAGGGTATTCTCTAGTGTTTAATACCAGATGTGATCAGGGTATTCTCTAGTGTTTAATACCAGATGTGACCAGGGTATTCTCTAGTGTTTAATACCAGATGTGACCAGGGTATTCTCTAGTGTTTAATACCAGATGTGACCAGGGTATTCTCTAGTGTTTAATACCAGATGTGACCAGGGTATTCTCTGGTGTTTAATACCAGACATGACCAGGGTATTCTCTAGTGTTTAATACCAGATGTGACCAGGGTATTCTCTGGTGTTTAATACCAGACATGACCAGGGTATTCTCTAGTGTTTAATACCAGATGTGACCAGGGGTATTCCAGATGTGACCAGGGTATTCTCTAGTGTTTAATACCAGATGTGACCAGGGTATTCTCTAGTGTTTAATACCAGACCTGACCAGGGTATTCTCTAGTGTTTAATACCAGATGTGACCAGGGTATTCTCTAGTGTTTAATACCAGACCTGACCAGGGTATTCTCTGGTGTTTAATACCAGATGTGACCAGGGTATTCTCTAGTGTTTAATACCAGATGTGACCAGGGTATTCTCTGGTGTTTAATACCAGATGTGACCAGGGTATTCTCTGGTGTTTAATACCAGATGTGACCAGGGTATTCTCTAGTGTTTAATACCAGATGTGACCAGGGTATTCTCTAGTGTTTAATACCAGATGTGACCAGGGTATTCTCTAGTGTTTAATACCAGATGTGACCAGGGTATTCTCTAGTGTTTAATACCAGATGTGACCAGGGTATTCTCTAGTGTTTAATACCAGATGTGACCAGGGTATTCTCTAGTGTTTAATACCAGACCTGACCAGGGTATTCTCTAGTGTTTAATACCAGATGTGACCAGGGTATTCTCTAGTGTTTAATACCAGATGTGACCAGGGTATTCTCTAGTGTTTAATACCAGATGTGACCAGGGTATTCTCTAGTGTTTAATACCAGATGTGACCAGGGTATTCTCTGGTGTTTAATACCAGACATGACCAGGGTATTCTCTAGTGTTTAATACCAGACCTGACCAGGGTATTCTCTAGTGTTTAATACCAGATGTGACCAGGGTATTCTCTAGTGTTTAATACCAGATGTGACTAGGGTATTCTCTAGTGTTTAATACCAGACATGACCAGGGTATTCTCTGCTGTTTAATACCAGACCTGACCAGGGTATTCTCTAGTGTTTAATACCAGATGTGACCAGGGTATTCTCTAGTGTTTAATACCAGACCTGACCAGGGTATTCTCTAGTGTTTAATACCAGATGTGACCAGGGTATTCTCTAGTGTTTAATACCAGACATGACCAGGGTATTCTCTGCTGTTTAATACCAGACCTGACCAGGGTATTCTCTAGTGTTTAATACCAGATGTGACCAGGGTATTCTCTAGTGTTTAATACCAGATGTGACCAGGGTATTCCCTGGTGTTTAATACCAGATGTGACCAGGGTATTCTCTGGTGTTTAATACCAGATGTGACCAGGGTATTCTCTAGTGTTTAATACCAGATGTGACCAGGGTATTCTCTAGTGTTTAATACCAGATGTGACCAGGGTATTCTCTAGTGTTTAATACCAGATGTGACCAGGGTATTCTCTAGTGTTTAATACCAGATGTGACCAGGGTATTCTCTAGTGTTTAATACCAGACCTGACCAGGGTATTCTCTAGTGTTTAATACCAGACGTGACCAGGGTATTCTCTAGTGTTTAATACCAGATGTGACCAGGGTATTCTCTAGTGTTTAATACCAGATGTGACCAGGGTATTCTCTAGTGTTTAATACCAGATGTGACCAGGGTATTCTCTGGTGTTTAATACCAGACATGACCAGGGTATTCTCTAGCGTTTAATACCAGACTCTACCCCCCTAACCTTCTCACCCCCTCTACCCCCTACCTCTCCGTAACCCCTCACCTTCTCACCCCTCTACCCCCTACCTCTCCATAACCCCTCATCTTCTCACCCCTCTACCCCCTAACCTTCTCACCCCCTCTACCCCCTTACCTCTCCATAACCCCTCACCTTCTCACCCCCTCCAACCCCCAAACCTCCTCACCCCTCTACCCCGTACCTCTCCTCTACCCCTTAACCTCCTCAGACCCTCTACCTATCATTACACCCCTAACCTCCTCAGCCCCTCTACCCCCTACTTCTCCATAACCCTTCACCTTCTCATTACACCCCTAAACTCTTCAACCCATCTACCCCCTACCCCCCCCTCAATACCAATGACCAGGACAGGCCAACAACACAGTGTTGTCTTGTTACTGAACTGTATAATGATAGTTGATGGGCTCATTAGATATGGACCCAGTGGGGTCATAATGTTGGCAAATCACACTAAACACACACACTTGTACACACACGTGTGTTGAGTATTATGTGTGTGTGTATTTCTGTTTCTTTTCTTTTCTCCGCTCACTCTCTTCTCTCCCTCTCTTCTCTTCTCTCCTCTCGTCTCCTCTCACTCTCTTCTCTCCCTCTATTCTCATCTCCCTCTCTTCTCTTCTCTCCTCTCGTCTCCTCCTCACTCTCTTCTCTCCCTCTATTCTCATCTCCCTCTCTTCTCTTCTCTCCTCTCGTCTCCTCTCACTCTCTTCTCTCCCTCTATTCTCATCTCCCTCTCTTCTCTTCTCTCCTCTCGTCTCCTCTCACTCTCTTCTCTCCCTCTATTCTCATCTCCCTCTCTTCTCTTCTCTCCTCTCGTCTCCTCTCACTCTCTTCTCTCCCTCTATTCTCATCTCCCTCTCTTCTCTTCTCTCCTCTCGTCTCCTCTCACTCTCTTCTCTCCCTCTATTCTCATCTCCCTCTCTTCTCTTCTCTCCTCTCGTCTCCTCTCACTCTCTTCTCTCCCTCTATTCTCATCTCCCTCTCTTCTCTTCTCTCCTCTCGTCTCCTCTCACTCTCTTCTCTCCTCTATTCTCATCTCCCTCTCTTCTCTTCTCTCCTCTCGTCTCCTCTCACTCTCTTCTCTCCCTCTATTCTCATCTCCCTCTCTTCTCTTCTCTCCTCTCGTCTTCTCTCCTCTATTCTCATCTCCCTCTCTTCTCTTCTCTCCTCTCGTCTTCTCTCCCTCTATTCTCTTTTCTCCTCTCCTCCTTTCACTCTCTTCTCTCCCTCTATTCTCTTTCTTCTCCCCCTCTCTCTCTCCTCTCTTCTCTCCTATATTCTCTTTTCTCCTCTCCTCTCCTCTCACTCTCTTCTCTCCCTCTATTCTCATCTCCTCCTCTCTTCTCCTCTCTTCTCTCCCTCTCCTCTTCTCTCTTCTCTCCTCTTCTCCTCTCTTCTTCTCTCATCTCCTCTTCTCTCCTTCTCTTCTCTCATCTCCTCTTCTCTCCTCTCCTCTCCTCTTCTCTCCCTATCTTCTCCCCTCTTCTCTTCTCTCCTGTCCTCTTCTCTCCTCTCTTCTCCTCTTCTCTTCTCTCCTGTCTCTTCTCTCCTCTCTCCTCCTCTCTTCTCTCCCCTCTCTTCTCCTCTC